>NC_057813.1:80176352-80291492 GCF_018294505.1 Triticum aestivum | reverse complement strand
ACGAGACCTCCATTGTCAACATCTGCCAGTTTGCCCGTGCAGCTTACGCACCGATATCCATACCAAGGCCGCCCTAAGTTTCTTAGAAGACGCCTGCCAAACGCCACTTTCCCTCAGATCCCCATCCCCATCGCCATCGCCATCCCCCACTCTAGAGCGTCATAGCCTAAGTCCGGCTATGCTTCTCGTGGAGCTCGAGGAGCGACTGACCCAAAAGAGGTGTATCACGGTCTCTTTGCCCGACGTCGCCGAGGAAGCTGATGACCATTAATGGCGGCAGGCACTCAAGCAATGGGCTACAGTATGCGGGTATGTCGCGGACGCCGGCTACGACATCGAGGTCATTGAAAGCGACGGCCTGAGGTGGGTTGTGTCACAGGTTAAGTGGACCACCCTCAACCCCTCGGGTTCAACGGCCGGCGATCTCATCCATGGCCCCGCTGCTGATCTCCTCTGGCTAGCTGTCAACAACTTTCCATCCTACATCGCCATCAAGCCCCTTTTGTCATTTCTAAAGGACACGTTCTGTGATGCTAGCTTGGGATCCATAGCTTCCAAGTCAGACCTCATCAACGGAGACCACGAGGAGGGCACCCTCTCCGGCTCTTCCATGGGGAAAGAGACCATCTTCTCTTCCAAGGGGAAAGAGCCCATCTACGACATCAGGGAGGCACCCTACAGCCGCGCTCTTCCAAGGGGTAGGAGCCCATTTGCGACAACATGGAGCGCATCCAGGGTCTATGCTCTTCCCACGGGAACGAGGCCATCTGTGACTAGTGAGGAAACCCATGATTTGTTTTGCCGTGCCTCTTCATAGGGGGAAACCCATGATTTGTTTTGTCGAGTCCCTTTTGTAGTGTAGTGAGAATATGTCCAGTTTTAATTGCTATATCTGGTTGTTTGCAGTATGCCTTGTTTATTTTAGTTGTTCACAATGCAATGCTCTGTATGTGCAATTATTTACTATGCGGTACATTTCATCAATCCAGTTTTAAACATACCAATAGGAATGCATATATTTGCTTGCTATTAAGCCTGATATAGCTAGCATATGCCTCTTTTAAAGTTTTTTGATTGTTCTGTTGTTTGTAGTTAGCATATGTCTAGTTTCGAATGCTATCTTTGGTTGTTCGTAGTATGCCTTATTTATTCCAGTTATTCACAACGTGATGCTCTATATGTGCAAGTATGAACTATGCAGTTCAAATTCATTAGTACCAGTTTCAACAATACCACTATGGCCTTGTTTGTTTTGGATCCCTGGGACCAGATTCAGCTTTGCTAGTGAAGCCGAATTTGGATTCCGAAACAAATAGCTATTTGCAATCAGCTTTGCGAGTGAAGCTGAATATGGATTTGGGTCATTTTTAGTTATATTTCCTGAACCACCTCAAAGGGTACTTCGGTCGTGAAGCTGATTCGCAGAAATAGCTTCCTCACTGAAGCAAATCCATAGGTGAGTAAAATCCAAGTGAAGCTAAAACAAACAGGGCATGAATGACTACATTTGGTTGCTGCATCTTGTATTTAAACACGCCTTTCCATTTTTATTTAACAATAACCAGCGTACTTAGACCCGCACAGTACCAGTTTGAATGACTATGTTTACTTATTGTTAAATGTTAGGCATGTTGCAGTTAACACACCTTTCCACTTGTTTTGCTTTACTAGCGTGCTTAAACCTGCACACTGAAACTATCTTTTGGAGATTATTTTGTCTACCATGGATAATTTTGGTTGATGTTTAGCCTGTTGTGCTTAACATGCTTCTTGATGTACCTACGCAGGACAATTTTGGGAACGACTGCTGTTTTCCATCGAGGTTAGTTTCATCCCATGGCTTATATATGCTCACTGTTCAGGATGTCGGTAGCTGGTACCATATAGGCCGGGGGCTAATAAGGGACTAACCGGTGAATCAGACTTTTAACTGAATATATCTGCAACCCATTTATCGTTAGGTTCACTAGGGACATATGTAATATATCTGAGGCTACATAGCAACATGCACTGCTCTTAATGTATACATATGCAATCCTAGGCTACATAGCAAAAAGGAAGAGTTACGTTAATGTTCTGATGATGTCTAGATACACGTAGAAGAGCAACTAGAACAACAACAACAGCACATCCCTGTTTGGATACTCAACTTAGCTAGAGGTTAGAGTTAGTTTCTAGCTCATGACTAACCCTGAACTAACTCCATCCAAAGATGTGTTTGGATGACAGGGTTAGATACTTAGTTTGACAATAAATGCACTAGGAGAACTAGCTCCAATTAGCACCTCTTGGGTTGGATAGTTTTTTTGGGTGGGTGATGTCTACTACACAACCTTCTTCTTGTAGACATTTTTGGGCCTGCAAGTGCACAGGTTTGTAGGACAGTAGCAAATTTCCCTCAAGTGGATGACCTAAGGTTTATCAATCTGTAGGAGGCATAGGATGAAGATGGTCTCTCTCAAACAACCCTGCAACCAAATAACAAAGAGTCTCTTGTTTCCCCAACACACCCAATACAATGGTAAATTGTATAGGTGCACTAGTTCGGCGAAGAGATGAAGATACAAGTGCAATATAGATAGTAGATAAACGTTTTTATAATCTGAAATTATAAAAACAGCAAGGTAACAAGTGGTAAAAGTTGCAATGGTAGGAAACAAGGCCTAGGGTTCATACTTTCACTAGTGCAAGTTCTCTCAACAATAATAACATAGATAGATCATATAACAATCCCTCAACATGCAACAAAGAGTCACTCCAAAGACACTAATAGAGGAGAACAAACAAATAGATTATGGTAGGGTACAAAACCACCTCAAAGTTATTCTTTCGGATCAATCTATTCAAGAGTTCGTACTAGAATAACACCTTAAGACACAAATCAACCAAAACCCTAATGTCACCTAGATACTCCATTGTCACCTCAAGTATCCGTGGGCATGATTATACGATATGCATCACAGAATCTCAGATTCATCTATTCAACCAACACAAAGTACTTCAAAGAGTGTCCCAAAGTTTCTACCGGAGAGTCAAGAACGTGTGCCAACCCTTATGCATAGGTTCATGGGCGGAACCCGCAAGTTGGTCACCAAAACATACATCAAGAGGCACATGATATCCCATTGTCACCACAGATAACCACGGCAAGACATACATCAAGTGTTCTCATAAAAGACTCAATCCGATAAGATAACTTCAAAGGGAAAAATCAATTCATCACAAGAGAGTAGAGGGGGAGAAACATCATAAGATCCAACTACAATAGCAAAGCTCGGGATACATCAAGATCGTGCCATAGAGGGAACACGAAAGAGAACACGAGAGAGAGATCAAACACATAGCTACTGGTACATACCCTCATCCTAGAGGGTGAACTACTCCCTCCTCGTCATGGAGAGCGCCGGGATGATGAAGATGGCCACCGGTGATGGACCCCCCCTCCGGCAGGGTGCCGGGAAGGGCTCACGAGAGGTTTTTAGTGGCTACAGAGGCTTGCGGCGGTGGAACTCCTGATCTATCTTCTCCGTGGATGTTTTTAGGGTACGTGGGACTATATAGGCGAAAGAAGTCGGTCGGGGGGTGCTCGAGGGGTCCACGAGACAGGGGCCACACCCTGTAGGGGGGGGGCTATCTCCTGTGCTCCTCGAGGATCTTCTGACTTGATCTCCAAGTCTCCAGGATGATATTCTTCCAGAAAATCACGATGTTGAAGGTTTCATTCCGTTTGGACTTCGTTTGATATTCCTTTTCTTCGAAATACTGAAACAGACAATAAAACAACAATATGGGCTGGGCCTCCGGTTAATAGGTTAGTCCCAAAAGTAATATAAAAGTGTATAATAAAGCCCATAATCATCCAAAACAGATAATAATATAGCATGAATGCTTCATAAATTATAGAGACGTTGGAGACATATCAGCATCCCCAAGCTTAATTCCTACTCGTCCTCGAGTAGGTAAATGATAAAAGAAAGAATTTATGAAGTGTGAATGCTAGAAGGTGAACAAGTTTGATCAATGATAATTTCAATCACCTTTTCTAGCATGATAATATGCCATAACAATAGTTCATCTCATAAAACTTTTCACAATCAAGTAACAAGCAATTCACATGTTAAAGCATAGACCATAAACTTTCTTGAAAAATAGCAAACTTCATTCTTAGTCATCAAAACAATTGCAATTCATCTTACTTTCAGGAAGAGTCTATGTCAGAGCTTTGGTTTAGCAAACTTCACATACTCAACTATCATATAGTCTTCTACAATTGCTAACGCTCACGCAATACTTGTGGTTATGAAGTTTTAATCAGACACAGAGAAAGATTGGGGCTTATAATGTTGCCTCCAAACGTATTCACCTTTGGGTGATGTCAACAATAATAGTTTATGCTAAGTACATCCAATTGGATATATATATATATCAGGATCACCCTAACACAAAGTGCTTGCCAAAGGATAAAATGAAAAAAGGGAAAGGTGAAGATCACCTTGACTCTTGCATAAAGTAAAAGACATAAAGTAAAAGGTAGGCCCTTCGCAGAGGGAAGCAGAGGTTGACATGGGCTTTTAGGGTTGGATACACAAAATTTGAATGCGAAAGAATGTCACTTTATATTGCCCCTTGTATATGGACCTTTATTATGCAGTCCGTCACTTTTATTGCTTCCATAACAAGTTCGTACAAAGCTTATTTTCTCCACACTAATAAGTCATGTATATTTAGAGAGCAATTTTTATTTCTTGCACTGCTGACAACTTACTTGAAGGATCTTACTCAATCCATAGGTAGGTATGGTGGACTCTCATGGCAAAAACTGGGTTTAAGGATATTTGGAAGCACAAGTAGTATCTCTACTTGGTGCTAGGAATTTTTGGCTAGCATGAGGGGGAAAGGCAAGCTCAACATGTTTGAATGATCCATAACAATATACTTTAACTGAGATGCGAGAAAACATAACCCCTTACATTGTCTTCCTTGTCCAACATCAACTCTTTAGCATGTCATACATAATGAGTGCTCACAATTATAAAAGATGTCTATGATAGTATATTTATATGTGAAATCTCCCTTCCTTCAATATTCTTTCATGAATTGTTCAAATGACTAATACAATGCTTGCTAACCATCAATAAATTTACAACCTCTACTTCTTAGATGTGAAGTCATTACTCCCCATGGGAATAAGCAAATGAGACATATATAATTTCAGATTTATGACAATCAACTCATTCAACAATTTACTCATAGGATATAAGTGAAGCACACGAGTAAATGAAAAGCTACTCCAAAAAGATATAAGTGAAGATCAATGAGTAGCTAAATAATTATGCAACTATGTGAAGACTCTCTCTCATTAAAGAATTTCAGATCTTGGTATTGTATTCAAGCAGCAAGAAAAACAAAATAAAATGACATTGCAAAGATAGCACAACTCATGTGAAGAAGCAAAAACTTAGGTTCAACCGATACTAACCGATAGTTGTCGAAGAAGAAAGGTGGGATGCCTACCGGGGCATCCCCAAGCTTAGATGCTTGAGACTTCTTGAAATATTATCTTGGGGTGCCTTGGGCATCCCCAATCTTGAGCTTTTATGTCTCCTTAATTCCTCTCATATCATGGTTTCTCTTCTTTTTATCAAAAGCTTCATTCACAACAAACTCAACAAGAACTCGTGAGATCGGTTAGTATAAACCAATGCAAAACCTTATCACTTTCTACTGTAACAAATCACTAAAAATTACTATTCAACATTGCATACTAAATTCCTCTGCATATTTAATACTCCTATCCTCAAATAGAATCATTAAACAAGCAAGCATATGCAAACAATGCAAACATAACAGCAATCTGCCAAAACAGTATAGTCTGTAAAGAATGCAAGAGTAACAATACTTCCCTAACTCCAAAAATTATGAACTAAAATTCCCACTGTAATAAATTTAACATATATTAATATGCAAAAATATTAAACATTATATCGTGCTCTTACTTTTCTAGGGAATTTTTGCAACAGCGGTAAACTTTCTGTTTTCAAACAGCAACATGAATACTAGCAAAACAAGCATGGTAAAGGCTATCCTTGACTTTTTTATTGAAACTAAAGATGAAAAACATTATTCTAAATAACATCAAGCAAAAACTAGCAAAATAAAATGACGCTCCAAGCAAAACACATATCATGTGGCGAATAAAAATATAGCTCCAAGTAAAGTTACCGATGAACGAAGACGAAAGAGGGGATGCCATCCGGGGCATCCCCAAGCTTAGGCTCTTGGTTGTCCTTGAATATTACCTTGGGCTGCCTTGGGAATCCCCAAGCTTAGGCTCTTTCCACTACTTATTCCATAGTCCATCGAATCTTTACCCAAAACTTGAAAACTTCAACCACACAAAACTCAAAACAAAACTCGTAAGCTCCGTTAGTATAAGAAAATAAAACCACCACTTAGTTACTGTAATAAACTCATTATAAATTCATATTGGTGTAATATCTACTGCATTCTAACTTCTCTATGGTTCATACCACTTAATACTAGCCATAGATGCATCAAAATAAGCGAACAACACAATGAAAACACAATCTGTCAAAAACAGAACAGTCTGTAGTAATCTGTATAAAATGTATTCTTATGGAACCCCAAAAATTATGAAATAAACTGCTGGACCTGATTAGTTTGTTTATTAATCATCTGCAAAAATAATCAACCTAAAATCACTCTCCAGTAAAAAATGGCAGCTATTCTCGTGAGCGCAAAAGTTTCTGTTTTTTACAGCAAGATCACATAAACCTCATCCAACTCTTCCCAAAGGTTCTACTTGGCACTTTATTGAAACAAAAGCTATAAAACATGATTAATTCAGTATAATAATCATGTGGACACACAAAAACAGTAAGGATAAATATTGGGTTTTCTCCCAACAAGCGCTTTTCTTTAATGCCTTTCTAGCTAGGTATGATGATGACAATGATGCTCACATAAAAGATAAGAATTGAAACATAACGGGAGCATCATGAAGAATATGACTAGCACATTTAAGTCTAACCCAATTCCTATGCATAGGGATTTTGTGAGCAAACAACTTATGGGAACAATAATCAACTAGCATACGAAGGTAAAACAAGCATAACTTCAAGATTTTAAGCACATAGAGAGGAAACTTGACATTATTGCAATTCCTACAAGCATATGTTCCTCTCTCATAATAATTTTCAGTAGCATCATGAATGAATTCAAAAATATAACCAGCACCTAAAACATTATTTTCATGATCTACAAGCATAGAAAATTTACTACTCTCCACATAAGCAAGTTTCTTCTCATGAATAGTAGTGGGAGCAAACTCAACAAAATAATTATCATGTGAGGCATAATCCAATTGAAAACTAAAATCATGATGACAAGTTTCATGGATATCATTATTATTAATAGCATACAATTCATCACAATAATCATCATAGATAGCAACTTTGTTCTCATAATCAATTGGAACCTCTTCCGAAATAGTGGAATCATCACTAAATAAAGTTGACACTCTTCCAAATCCACTTTCATGTTCATCACAATAAGATTCAACATCCTCCAAAATAGTGGGATCACTACTTCCTAAAGTTGACACTCTTCCAAACCCACTTTCATCAATATAATCATCATAAATAGGAGGCATGCTTTCATCATAATAAATATTCTCATCAAAACTTGGGGGACAAAAAATATCATATTCATCAAACATAGCTTCCCCAAGCTTGTGGGTTTGCATATCATTAGCATCATGGATATTCAAGGAATTCATACTAACAACATTGCAATCATGCTCATCATTCAAAGATATAGTACCAAACATTCTAATGCATTCTTCTTCTAGCACTTGAGCACAATTTTCCTTTCCATCAAACTCACGAAAGATAGTAAAAAGACGACGCGTATGAGACAAACTTAACTCCATTTTTTTGTAGTTTTCTTTTATAAACTAATCTAGTGATAAAACAAGAAACAAAAAGATTCAATTGCAAGATCTAAAGATATACCTTCAAGCACTCACCTCCCCGCCAACGGCGCCAGAAAAGAGCTTGATGTCTACTACACAACCTTCTTCTTGTAGACGTTGTTGGGCCTGCAAGTGCACAAGTTTGTAGGACAGTAGCAAATTTCCCTCAAGTGGATGACCTAAGGTTTATCAATCCGTTGGAAGCGTAGGATGAAGATGGTCTTCCTCAAACAACCCTGCAACCAAATAACAAAGAGTCTCTTGTGTCCCCAACACACCCAATACAATGGTAAATTGTATAGGTGCACTAGTTCGGCGAAGAGATGAAGATACAAGTGCAATATAGATAGTAGATAAAGGTTTTTATAATCTGAAATTATAAAAACAGCAAGGTAACAAGGGGTAAAAGTGAGCTTAAGCGGTATTGCAATGGTAGGAAACAAGGGCTAGGGTTCATACTTTCACTAGTGCAAGTTCTCTCAACAATAATAACATAGATAGATCATATAACAATCCCTCAACATGCAACAAAGAGTCACTCCAAAGACACTAATAGCAGAGAACAAACAAAGAGATTATGGTAGGGTACGAAACCACCTCAAAGTTATTCTTTCGGATCAATCTATTCAAGAGTTCGTACTAGAATAACACCTTAAGACACAAATCAACCAAAACCCTAATGTCACCTAGATACTCCATTGTCACCTCAAGTATCCGTGGGCATGATTATACGATACGCATCACACAATCTCAGATTCATCTATTCAACCAACACAAAGTACTTCAAAGAGTGTCCCAAAGTTTCTACCGGAGAGTCAAGAATGTCTGCCAACCCTTATGCATAGGTTCATGGGCGGAACCCGTAAGTTGGTCACCAAAACATACATCAAGAGGCACATGATATCCCATTGTCACCACAGATAAGCACGGCAAGACATACATCAAGTGTTCTCATAAAAGACTCAATCCGATAAGATAACTTCAAAGGGAAAACTCAATTCATCACAAGAGAGTAGAGGGGGAGAAACATCATAAGATCAACTACAATAGCAAAGCTCGGGATACATCAAGATCGTGCCATAGAGGGAACACGAAAGAGAACACGAGAGAGAGAGAGAGAGAGAGAGAGAGAGAGAGAGAGAGATCAAACACATAGCTACTAGTACATACCCTCAGCCCCGAGGGTGAACTACTCCCTCCTCGTCATGGAGAGTGCTGGGATGATGAAGATGGCCACCGGTGATGGATCCCCCCTCCAACAGGGAGCCGAGGAGGGCTCCCGAGAGGTTTTTGGTGGCTATAGAGGCTTGCAGCGGCGGAACTCCCGATCTATCTTCTCCGTGGATGTTTTTAGGGTACGTGGGACTATATAGGCGAAAGAAGTCGGCCGGGGGGTGCTCGAGGGGTCCACGAGACAGGGGGCCACGCCCTGTAGGGGGGGGTGCACCCCCCTATCTCCTAGGCTCCTCGAGGATCTTCTGACTTGATCTCCAAGCCTCTGGGATGATATTCTTCCAGAAAATCACGATGCCGAAGGTTTTATTCCGTTTAGACTCCGTTTGATATTCCGTTTCTTCGAGATACTGAAACAGACAATAAACTGCAATATGGGCTGGGCCTCCGGTTAATAGGTTAGTCCCAAAAGTAATATAAAAGTGTATAATAAAGCCCATAATCATTCAAAACAGATAATAATATAGCATGAATGCTTCATAAATTATAGATACGTTGGAGACGTATCACTGGGTTATAGATGCAACTAGCTCAAACTAGCCCTCATGTTTAGATATACTTTAGGGCTATTTGAGCCCGAACTAGCTCAAACAATCTCTAGCCCATGGATATAGTAGCAGTTAATCAGCTGATAATTTGTAAGAATGCAATAAACTCCTTCCGGCCCATAATATAAGATGTTAATTCATCTAATATGTGAGTATATTTGATGTTATAAGATATTATAAAAGAGTGTTCGACTACATCATTGTGCAATTGGTGTTTATCTTCTCACATTAACTTGGTGATTTTAGGTACGTATGTCATTGGTAAAGATCCGCGCTTCGATCATTTTTGCGTATGGGGAAATGAGATATCGATGAACTAGCATCAAGTGAAGAAGCTGATAAAGATTGTTAGTAAAAGGGGTCAAAAGATGGCAACTAAACTATTTGTTTACACTTTATCCAATACAATAGCGAACCACAGGATGGTAAGTAAGAACTCTCCAGCCTTCTTTTTACTGCCCATAATGAGTTGTCTTAGATGACAATATCTGAATCGTTTTCCCTTTGCAGTGGTTTCCAAAGCAGTTTACTAAAGATTACATCTCAAACTACATGATTGGTGGGCATGCAAAGGTTAAAGTACTTCTACCAGAACACAATGATTATCTAGATATTTTCATGAAGAACGTGAAGGATGAGCGGTCGACCATCAGAAGGGGTTGGAATAGAGTCGTGTGTTCCTTCTGCATGGAGGAGGGAACAATATGGGCATTCCGCTTCACCTTGTTCAGCAACCAGAATGTATTTCGCCTCTTTCTTTACAGTCTTTAATAATACAAGTATACAACTATGGTTCATCATTCTTTATTTGGTCCGTATGCAATTCTTGATGTGTACCTATCAATCGAATAATGCATTGGTTGTCTGAACCTGATGGATATGAATAAAGCTAGAGCATACATTCAAATTCAATTTTAATTTCAATTTGATATAGCAACAATTAAATTATGATGAAATTATGCTCTCCAGGTTGTTACGGCACACACGGTTGGTAAAACACAAATGTTTGCAATATACACCATAATCTGAGACAGTTCACAGAGAGGAAACATGTGCAAGCGTGCACACAGTTGCCGTTTGCAAAGCGTGTGCGATGTCAGACAATATCACAAACGGTGCTGGCAAACTAACCGTTTGCGATAGTTGCCTTGTCATACACGATTCGCAACCATGGACTGTCTGTGATGAAGTATGCATCGTAAATGTTGCACCACAGAATAGCGTGTACGATAGTTGCCTTATCGTACACGATTTGCAACCATGAACTGTTTCTGATGAAGTATACATCGTAAATGTTTCACCACAGAATAGCGTGCGTGATAGTTGTCGTGTACGGCGATGTTACAACGGTCCGACATTTTGTAATCCTATCCGACACTCGTACGACGATTAGCTAATCTTCTTAATTAGTTATCGCATACGGTTTGTGAAAAGCGAATGTGTGTGATTGTATGCCTATCATACAAATTCTATAATAGTGAACCGTTTGTGATGGGACGAACATCGTAAATGTAGCACCACAGAATACAGACCGCGATGGCAATGCACAATCGAGTAGGTGTACTGTATATGCATCTTGGCTCCATATCCCCGATGGTTTCTAGGTCGTGTGGGAAGGACCACCCTATTGCCCACACTCACTTGACGATGGTTTCAAAAGTCATCGCAGAAAGGGTTTAAAAACCGTTTGTATAGCACCGACGCTTACCAGTGATAAGCCGGCTGCCCAAACAAGGCGTGATACAAGATTTTGATCTTGACCACCTCAAAGGTCAATTTCTCAGCTCTAGAATCATGGTCATCTCCAAAGGCCACCTCCAGGTTTATTTTACCCACTGGATACACCGACTTACCAGGCAGCGCCCCAAGGAAAACAGTGGAAGACGTCTTAAGATCTTTGTCAGTCAAATTCATATGACGAAAAGTATCATAGTAAAGGATATTGATACTACTACCCCCATCCATGAGCACCTTTGTAAGCTTATACCCTCCTACTTGAGGAGCCACCACCAATGCCAATTGACCCAGATTGTCAACTAAGGGCGGGTGATCCTCACGGCTCCATATGATAGGCTGCTCAGACCACCTCAAATATCGAGGTACTGCCGACTCAACTGAGTTCACCGCCCTCTTATGGATTCTCTGATCTCGTTTGCACAGACTTGTGGTGAACACAAGATGTTGGACACTATTCAATTGCTTTAGATTGCTTTGATAACCATACTGCTGCTACTGATTCCCTTGGCCAGATTCATGATTAAAACCGCCTTGATTGCCTTGGCCCTGAAAACCAGAGCTTGAACCGCCACCTCTAAACCTAGGTCCATGAGGGCCGGATCCTGAACCTCCATGTGGGCCATGATTATTCTGGAAAAAATTAGAGTTTCTATACCCCCCTCATGATGATGCAATCCTTCCATAGATGGCTGGTCGTCTTCTCCTGAATTCCGTGCTTTGGACAAGGCTGATTCATCATGGCCTCAAGGTTGAATTTTGGCCCTCCAAACCGGGGCCGCTGATGTTTTCCCCTTACAATGCTGATTATTACTCTGAGTATTGGTGATAGCCACAAAGTCTAAACCTACGTCAGTCGTGCCCTTACCATTGCCACCTTGACCCGCCGTGTTATGCTATCCTTTTGTATTGCCACTCTTTTTCCCTTTACTAGCTTTCTCCTCATCAGACTCAGGGTCTTTAGTGCTATCAGAGTCGGCATATTTGACGAGAGCTGCCATGAGCTCCCCCATATCATTGCAATTGCACTTAAGCCGCCCCAATTTCTGCTTAAGGGGAAGAAAACGACAATTCTTCTCCAACACCAGGACTGCTGAACCGGCGTTGATACTGTTCGATGAGTGTATAACGGCTGAGATCTGGCGTACCCAATTGGTTGTTGACTCGCCTTCACCTTGGACGCAAAATTCCAAATCCAGAATCGACATAGGCTACTTGCACGTGTCTCTAAAATTTTGGATAAAATGCGCTTTCAACTCCGCCCATGATCTGATAGAGTTAGCAGGCAACCCTTTCAACCAAGTATGAGCCGGCCCATCCAACATCATGGTGAAATACTTAGCACATACAGCATCACTAACATCCAACATCTCCATAGCCATCTCATAGCTTTCAATCCAAGCCTCCGGGGGTTGATCCACCGTGTAGTTAGGCACCTTACGGGGGCCCTTGAAATCCTTAGGCAAGCGCTCGTTGCGTAGAGACAGTACTAAACATGGCACACCCAAGGTTCTAAAAGTCACCCCTTTCTCCATAGATGCTGATGGATAAACTGGAGGTTGCTGTTGAGCTACCAACTGAGTTGCCAGCTCATCCTCACACCGCGCCCTGCCCTGGTCCACCAAAGCCTGAGCATCATTACCAGCACGCGGCGGGTCAGGCCTACGAGGCTGATTGCGGTGCCGCTCACTACTCGATACAGCTGGTTCATCAATGTGTCTGCTATAACTCCGGCTTGGACGCGGGGTCGAGTGAATCCATTCACGGCTATATGAATAAGCTGCATGTTGAGCCATAGCCATCTGAAGAAGTTCTCCGGCTCGCCGTATTTCCACCACCGCTGGTAACTCATCCTGAACCGGGAGAGCCGCCAATCGAGTAGCCGCAGCTATCATGTTATCCAGAGGATTAGAATAGTGACCCGGGGGTGTCGGAACATGCTGAGGAGGGGTTAGATTCAAACGTGGGGGGTCTGCAGCACGTGGCTGAATCGGTGCACCAGCCGTCGGTGCCTGAATGGCCCGATCCACAACAGGCGGGTTACTGGTTCCTGCGCTAGGCATGTTGAAAAGATTTCTTGCATCATCAACCGGGGGTAAACGGCTCCCATGCCTTCTGTTAAAGACAGTGTTTGATGTGTTCCGGTCCAAGCTCAAACAAAAAATTTCTGCTTGAAGCCATTCTGCCTCCCTCTCCAAGGGGGCTCGCTCCGTAGCCATCTGGGTGTTCTTAGTGTTTAGATCCTCCTTTGCTTGAGCTATCCCATCACGTAACTTTGCAACGTCCATGTTATGTTGTGTTTGGTTCGCCGGGGTTACCTCTGCCGTCAACAACGTCACCAGAGCCTCCAACAATTCGGATAAAACTTGAGTTGGCGGGCGCACATGGCCTCCTGCTCCGGCTGCCGTAGCAGTCGCTCAACAGAAATCATTGCTGCATAGTTGAAGAATTCTTCCCTGGCTGCATGCCGGCCATGAAGATTGTAACCCGGTTTGGCGGCTCATAGGGGTCCGGAATACTGTTTCCCTCAGAACAGCCCCTAAGCCTACCATCCTGCACTTGATACATGGTGTTGGTCTCGCCGGTTGAAGACTCGTCACCTAAATAGACAACCGTTTCTCCACCGGACTCGGATCCTCCTTCCAGATCTACTCCTTGAGTAAAGCCAACAAAGACATGCTTCAGGGCGGCTTGAACCTTGGCGGCTCGCACGCGCTCAGCCTTCACGACGATGTCGATGTTGATGTCCAGCTCAGCTTCCGACTCACCAATCGTGCCAATGAAGACATGAACTCTGCCAAAGAGGACCACGTACTCGTACTCGATTGAGCCAGCCTCAGGGCCCCAGCCCGTGTCATCGATGTAGAGCTTACAGCGACAACTTTTAGTCATCCGGCCCACAAGGTATCCCTTTAGCCATGCGAAGTTGCCCTTCAAGAACTCGAAACCATCGTGCGTTCGCCCCACGATGGGCGCCAACTGTCGTGGAATTGTCACGACAGATGCCCTAGCAATAGGACTTAGGTGTGGAGCCATGCCAACGTAATTAGCTTGAAGGGGTTAAACGGGACAAAGGACACAGAGAGTTTTGCCCAGGTTCGTCCCCTCTCAACGAGGTAAAGGCCTACTCCTATTGTAGGTTGTATTTTTTTGACTGTAAAGACAGTAGGAAAGGCTCCTACTACATCTATATTAAAATGACGATGTTGTACAATTTACATGGAGTAATGTTACATGGGGGGGAGTAGAAAAGTACCAAGGATAACCAATCAATGTATGGTAGCTAGAAGGGTAGTAATGAACTGCACTTTTGAGTTGTGCACTCTATGTCTGAGGTTGTAGAAGTCAGACTTGAATCTTTGTTTCTAGGCAGCCACAGTAGGCTTCACTTTCCTGAAATGGTGGTTGTTGTGTTCTTTCCAGAGACTCCAAGCAGAGATCAGGAAAATATCCATCCACAGCCTCTGAGGGTGCTCGTTTATCTGGTGGCTTATCAGCTGCAATATGTGGTTATGTGTGGACCGATGGAATCCAAGAGTTCTCCAACATTCTTGGCTGAAAGCACAATGAAAGAACAAGTTTTTCATGGTCTCTTCAATATGTTGGCCATAGAGGAGGCAGTCCAGGTTGGAACCAATGTTATAATGTCTTCTGTTTAGCAAGTTTCTAGTGTTTAGACGACCAGACAGTAGAAACCATCCAAAAGCCTTGATTTTGGGTATGCATTTGGCTTTCCAAAGCCAGTTGAAAGCCTCATGAGCAACCACATCTCTGAAGAAGAAGCTGTAGTATGCAGTGGTTTTGAAAGTTTCACCGCCCCAAACGCATTTCCATGTGTCATGCATGTCAAGTGGGGCAATCGTGGCCACCTCAGATTGAATTTGCCTCAGGTCTTCTCTTGCTTGGATTTAGAGCGGAAGGTGAAAGTTCACATGCAGGTCAGCTGCTTTCAGGAGATCTTTGACCGAGACGTCTTCATTTAATGTGTAGGAAAAGCCCCTGGGATACTGTTTGGCGTAAATTGATTGGTTCCAGTTGTCTTTCCAGAAAAGGGCCAAAGATCCATTTCCTATCTGAACCTTTGTTACTCCATTGTAGGTTGGCATGAGTTGGATTAGATCCTTCCACAAAAAAGAGCCACAAGGGTCCTGGGCATGGGGGACTGAGTTGTTATAGTAGGATTCCCAAATTAGGTTTACCTAGGGTATATCATGTCTGTTGTAGAACTTGTGCAGAAACTTGAGCAGAAGAGCATCGTTTTGAACACGTAAATTAATTGTCCCCAAGCCTCCGCTCTTCTTCAGTCTGCACACCATGTCCCAAGCCACCAAAGAGTTGCATTTAACCCCACCATCAGTCTTTTTCCTCCACATTCAATGTCTTCTGATCTTATGTAGTTGAGCCACACTTTTGGGCGGTAGTTTAATGGTGCCCATTGAGAACATAATCAGGGAGGTGACCATTGAGTTCATGAGGGCCAGTTTGTATGACATCAGGGACATGGCAGCTGTAATATTCCTCTCTGCTTTGCTACCCAGAGGGGTCATGTCTCGGATAGATGGTCAGGTGGTGCCTGGAGGGAGCCCAAGGTACGTGAAAGGCATGGCACCCATAGTACAGCCAAAAAGAGCAGCCAGATCATTGCATTTGTTAGCAGGAGTATTGATTGGCACAAGTGTAGATTTATGAAAATTGATCTTGAGCCCAATGGTCCTGGCATAGTCAACAAGAATGTCTTTTATCGTTTGTGCTTGGTTCAAGCAAGCCGGCATGATTATGATTGTGTCGTCGGCGTACTGGATGACTGGGTAGTCACCATTGTTAGATGGTCGGATGGGTAGTCCAAGAGGTTCCTACCTAGAGCATCATTGATTGCTGTCTGGAGAAGATCCGCGGCAAGGACAAAGATTAGAGGAGATGAGGGTCGCCTTGTTGGACACCACAAAAGCAATGAAATTTTTTCCCCGGGGTGCCATTGAGCATAACCAAAGATCATTCAAAAGAAAAGATGCATTGAATCCATTTGAGCCATGTGTCATTGAACCCCATGTTCTTCACAATCTGTAGCATGGCAGAGTGGTGGATGGTGTCAAATGCCTTGGAAAATCGAGTTTTAGTAGAATCACCTCTTTTTGCGGTGTCTGGCACTGATGTATGTATTCAAAATCCCACGCTAGACAGTCATGAATAGACCTCGCTTAGAGGAATCCATATTGGATGCGATGAACTATCTGCAAGATGATCTTCTAAAAGCGATTAGCCAGAATCTTGGCTATCATTTTAAGGAAGCATTTGAGCAATGTGATCGACCAGAAGTCATTGACTGTTTATTGCAAGTTGTTCTTGGGTATTAATGTGATATAACCATAGTTCAGACTTTTGAGGTCAAGTCCTCCTTTGTGGAATTCATCACACAGCTGATATAAATCTGACTTGATGATTAGCCAGCAAGCTTTCTGAAAGGCTCCATTAAAGCCATCAGGGTCGGGAGCCCTGTCAGGAGGCATTTCATTTATTGCTACATCTATCTTGGCATGGGAAAAGGGGGTGGTCAGCCTGTCGAAGTCCACATTTTATTTTAGAAGGGCCGACAGATCGAATTTCATGTGTGGGGTGGAACGGGTACCTAAACGTTGCTTGAAAGCCTAAAAAAGGATGGCTTCTTTTCCAGCGTGATCGTCCACAATAATTCCTTGATCAAATTTCAGTGTTGCAATACAGTTATGCCTGAATCTCTCTGTTGCCATTGTCTGAAAAAACTTTGTGTTCTCGTCTCCAAATTTGATCCATCAAATGGTACATCTTTTCTTCCAGTAATCTTTTTGATATTGAAGTAATCTAAGGAGATGATGCTTAAGAATGTTCCTAAAGTTACCTTCAGTTAATGTAAGAGGCCTGCGTTCCTCTATGGCATCTAGCTCGAAGATGGCTTTATTGGTGTTTTCTATTGCAACCTTGAGACGAGAGATCTTCTTGCTCCATTGGCTGAGCGCATGTTGTACTGCTTTGAGCTTTTGACAGAGAATGGAAGTAGAGTTTTTATTTTTGTCCAAACTTTATCGGTTTATTCCAGGCCCGTTCAACTACATCCATGAAACCCGGATGGGCAATCCAATACGACTCAAATCTGAATATTTTGATCTTTGGTATTTTGGTTTGTATAACCACAGTGCATGGAGTATGGTCAGACACCGGGCGGCCCAAAGGATTTACCATGGTATTGGGGAAAGAGATGGTCCAGTTCAGGGTGGTGAAGAACCAATCAATTTCTTCAAGGAGCGGATTCAGTAGCATATTGGACCAGGTATAGGCTCGACCTTTGATTGGAAGTTCAGTAAGTTCTTGGGCACGAATGAAATCATTGAAGGTGAACATGTCTTGCGAGTTACCACCAGGCATATTATGATTGTTAGGGGCGCAGATATAGATGAAGTCATCGAGGAGTAGTCAATCTTCAGAAGAGGGGATGGGAAGATCAAAAATCCATTGAGTGAACTTAGCCCGTTGCTCCCCTTGGTATGGACTCTATATGTTAACTAGGTTCCAACTATGGGCATTTTGGGTGGAAGTAAAGTTGATTCCTAGCGCAAATTGCTCTTCAATAATAAGAGAGCCAGTGAATAAACTACTATTCCAGATCGTCACTAAACCTCCCGAGGCGCCAATAGAGGGAATGGAAGCATATGTATCAAAGCGTTTAGGGCATAGAGATTTAAGCGTTGTAGCATCAAAACCTCATTTTTGTTTCTTGCAAGAAAATGATCGCACATCCACTACTTTGGATAGAATTCGAAAGCGCTAACTGTTTTTTGGGGGAATTAAGACTGCGAATATTCCAACACAAACAATTCTAGTTCTGAAAGAGTGCCATTAACTAAAAGTAAAAGAAAGGCAAATCAGCACTTAACCATAGGCAGTAGACCCAGACTTGTCTTCAGTGAGAGCGGCAGTAGAGATCTCCTCAGCAGGGATGGCACAAGGCTGTGTACCGCTGGCCTACATAGTGGGGATAGCAGTAGGAGGAGGAACTTCTTCAGAAGGCGCCTGCAAGGACGAAGCCACAGTTGTGGTAGCAGCAGAGGGTATGACACGCGGCTTCACCTTAGACTTGTTGGGATGAGCTTCAAAGAGAGAAGTGGTACGAAAACCATCATATTTGTTCAAGCGATTGCTGCGCCTGAGAGTGGAGATATCAATAGGAGGAGCCGACAGTTTGCCCTTGCGCTTGCGAGCAGCTGAACTTTCAGTTTGCTGATGATCAGATATCATACCAGAAGTGAGCTACAGAAGACCAGTCTGAGTTTTAGAGTGCCGAACCACCAGATCGTTAAGAGGAGATTTAGTTTCATCGTCAGAGTAAGAAGCAAGGGTGTCATTTGGTTCAAGCAGAGGATTAGCAAAAGAGTCAGTCTCAGCAGTCATGCCATCAACTACTTCATCTATAATCACTAAAGATTCAGTACCAGCGGCCATCTCCACAGTGGTGCCATCAATAACTTCTTCGATGGTCACTCAACAATCAGTACCAGAGACAGGGAGTACGGTCTTAAGACAAACCATCAGTGTTAGCCGACACCTGAACCTCAACATGATAAACCTCTTGACGAAAACCATAACCAGCATCCCACGGACCCCTTGAAGCAATACAAGGACGAAGCACGTGAAAAAAGGCACTGTTAAGTTGCTGACGAGGAACTGGATCAGACAACATAATGGCCAACAGATCATTGCCCTGGGCAGAAATACCAAACCTCAAACCTTGTCCATGAATATCCACTAAGATTGTAAGCACATTGTTAGATTGTTGCCCAGGAACGAGCTGGTCGGGTAGTGCAGCAGAAATACTTCCATCAACAAACATTGGGACAGTGAGCAAATCTGACTGAGTGGAGGAGCTGTCATCAGAGACAGAAACTGAATCATGCTAGGCTTGCATTGGATTGTCAGAGATATTATTCTCGGGAACCACTCCATGCATCACAGTGAGACCCTGGGAGGCGAGCCAGGCTTGATAATTCATAAGGTGAGGTGGCATGGGAGGGGCAAGGGGTTCTGGACAAGCACCCCAGCCACCATTGTGAGCCTGTCTAGCATGATGAGCAACATTGTTGGGTGGAGCTCCATTGGGGGGAGCAGCATTTTGAACCAGCCAGTTGTGAACCTGCTGCTGGTACAATTGTTCTGCTGTAAGCTCTGGTCCGAGCTATGAATGTAGATTGTCGTCAGGTGGTGGTGGTTCCTCTCCACCAGGGAGCAACTCAGGTAGCAAGCTGTTCCAATCATTGCTGCGTAATATAGTGATCTGAACTATCCAATAGTCGCGATCTTCTCCTAATTGCCAAACCACAAAACTCTTAGGGATCAAATTCAGATGGATCGCCTTGAGAAGGATGAAGCATCTATCCTGATGAGGATTGTACCAGGAAACCAGAGAACCATATACCCTAATGCCTTTTCTATATAGTAGTGTGTTTGGTAGTCGTAAGGGAAACCAAAGAACATAAGGCAAATCTCAGGACCAAAAGAAGTGGTGCGTCTATTCCGGGATTCATTGTGAGGCACAAAAGAGATCAACAGATCTTCATCTTCCAATTCCAGGGGTAGGTTGTATTGCTTGGGTTTTGATTACCAGGGAGCAAATATGCTTGACCTACTTCTCGACTTGTTGTTTCTTGCCCTAACTCGCCGCCGGGTCACCCCTTTATATACACATGTTGATGTCGGCGGCTTACGGAGTCCCGGTCGGCTCATACACAACATGTCCGGATCGGTGACCAAACTAAACTTTCCTTAACATACAAGTTAAACCTATGGCGGTTTATGCCTGTGGGCCTCAAGTCGCCTCCGGGTCTTGGGCCTTCAATAAGCTTGCTTCATGAACCGCCATCTTCAACATCTTCTTTGTCCTTCTCCTTATGAACCGCCAATGGGATGATCCGGCCCCTCCTGCGCGGGTCATACCCAATAGCTATGTCCCCAACAGGAAGACTTGGCCCTTTTAGTCAAAAAGTACTCCCAGACCATGGCAAACAAAGAAAGAATCTTCATTGAAGATCGTTTGGACGAAGGAAATGCTACAATTGTGATAGCCCAAGACACTTTGTACATGATTGTCCGTATGAGAGACGTGAAGACAAGTCCGAGAAGCTTGCGCTCAAGAAGAAGAGGTTCACCAAGTTTGCAAAGAGGAAGGATGATAAGGCTCTTGTTCATGAAGAATACATGTGCGGAGATGAAGATGACGGTGATGATGATCAAGTGGGAACGACCGCCATTGCCATGCATACCACTACCTCCTCCTCCTCCACCACCGGCCTCTTCGACTCTCCAAATGAGGACACGCCTTTCACTAATTGGTGCCTTATGGCCAAATAGATAAAAACAAAGTCCAAATCCCAAGAATTTTGCTAGCAAGAACAATCCATCTTATGTCCTCATGAGTGGAGATGGTGGCTATACATTTGCAAAATTTGTTGGCACTAGCTATGATGATTATGCTTGGACTATTTGGGTTCCCAAGACCCTTGTTCCTAACTCTCCAAGACCCATTGCAAATGGGTACCTATAGCAAAAGCTTGATTCTTGTAGGACTATGTCTCCGGTGGAAAACAATGGGTGATCGATAGTGGATGCACCAATCATATGACCGAAGAAAGGGATATGCTTGTGGAGTTCGTTGATTCACACAAGGCCTCTTTGAACATCTCTTTTGGTGATAATAGAAAGGGCAAGGTATTGGTTTTGGGCAAGGTGGTAATCTCTAATGATTCCTCTCTTTCAAATGTCATGATTGTCCAATCCCTTCACTACAATTTACTTTCAACTATTCAATTGGCATGTGCCGGTTATGGTTTGCATTTCAGTGAATTCCATGTGGCCGTCCTTAAGAGAAGCAATCTCAAAGTGGTATTTGTTGGGAATGTTGAAGACAACCTTTACGTGGTTGATTTCTCAAAAGAGAAAACTCATCTTACAACATGCCTAATGGCCAAGGCCGACGTGGGGTGGCTATGGCACCGTCGGCTACACTGGTATGCATCGGTGCTATACAAACGGTTTTAAACCCCTTTCCGCAATGGCATTTGGAATCGTTGCCAAGTGAGTGTGGGCGATAGGGGGTCCTTCCCACATGACCCAGAAATCGGCGGGGATAGGACCTCCTGGGACACCAGATGAGTTTGTGTGCGATCGGGTGACCCATGGAAACCCAATCATTTCTGTAGGTATGTACATCCCACGCGGTGAATCCCAGAAAACATTTCCGTAGGTATGTACATCCCACACGGTGAATCCCAGAAAAACATTTCCGTAGTCAATCCAAGGAATACGTTTCCGTTCATATGTACATCCCACACAATCAATCCAGGGAAAATGTTTCCGTTCGTATGTACATCCCAACAGGTTTATGTATAGGCTCGTGTGTGATATGTGTGACTATCACACACGCTCTGCCTTGGTTAATGATACGTCTCCAACGTATCTATAATTTATGAAGCATTCATGCTATTTTATTATCTGTTTTGAATGATTATGGGCTTTATTATACACTTTTATATTACTTTTGGGACTAACCTATTAACCGGAGGCCTAGCCCATATTGTTGTTTTATTGCCTATTTCAGTATTTCGAAGAAAAGGAATATCAAACGGAGTCCAAACGGAATGAAACCTTTGGCAGCATTATTTTTCGGAAGAATATCATCCTGGACACTTGGAGTTTACGTCAGAAGATCCTCGAGGAGGCCAGGAGATAGGGAGGTGCCCCCCCCCCTACTGGGTGCGCCCCCTCTCTCGTGGGCCCCTCGAGCACCTCCCGACCAACTTCTTTCGCCTATATAAGCCTACGTACCCTAAAAACATCGAATATCAAGATAGATCGGGAGTTCCCCAGCAGCAAGCCTCTGTAGCCACCAGAAACATCTCGGGAGCCCTTCCCGGCACCCTGCCGGAGGGGGGATCCTTCACCGGTGGCCATCTTCATCATCCCGGTGCTCTCCATGACGAGGAGGGAGTAGTTCACCCTCGAGGCTGAGGGTATGTACCAGTAGCTATGTGTTTGATCTCTCTCTCTCTCTCTCGTGTTCTCTCTCATGTTCCCTCTATGGCACGATCTTGATGTATCCCGAGCTTTGCTATTATAGTTGGATCTTATGATGTTTCTCCCCCTCTACTCTCTTGTGATGAATTGAG
This sequence comes from Triticum aestivum, assembly GCF_018294505.1. NCBI lineage: Eukaryota > Viridiplantae > Streptophyta > Magnoliopsida > Poales > Poaceae > Triticum > Triticum aestivum. Next base: position 80,268,795 of record NC_057813.1, on the reverse strand, counting down.
TTTTCCCTTTGAAGTTATCTTATCGGGTTGAGTCTTTTGTGAGAACACTTGGTGTATGTGTTGTCGTGCTTATCTGTGGTCACAATGGGATATCATGTGCCACTTGATGTATGTTTTAGTGACCAACTTGCAGGTTCCGCCCATGAACCTATGTATAGGGGTTGGCACACGTTCTTGACTCTCCGGTAGAAACTTTGGGGCACTCTTTGAAGTACTTTGTGTTGGTTGAATAGATGAATTTGAGATTGTGTGATGCATATCGTATAATCATGCCCATGGATACTTGAGGTGACAATGGAGTATCTAGGTGACATTAGGGTTTTGGTTGATTTGTGTCTTAAGGTGTTATTCTAGTATGAACTCTATGATGGATTGAGGGGAAAGAATAGCTTCACGTTATTTTACTACGAACTCTTGAATAGATAGAACAGAAAGGATAAATTTGAGGTGGTTTCGTACCCTACCATAATCTCTTCGTTTGTTCTCCGCTATTAGTGGCTTTGGAGTGACTCTTTGTTGCATGTTGAGGGACTGTTATATGATCTATCTATGTTATTATTGTTGAGAGAACTTGCACTAGTGAAAGTATGAACCCTAGGCCTTGTTTCCTACCATTGCAATACCGTTTAAGCTCACTTTTATCGCTTTCTACCTTGCTGTTTTTATAATTTCAGATTACAAATACCTTTATCTACCATCCATATTGCACTTGTATCACCATCTCTTCGCCGAACTAGTGCACCTATACAATTTACCATTGTATTGGGTGTGTTGGGGACACAAGAGACTCTTTGTTATTTGGTTGTAGGGTTGTTTGAGAGAGACCATCTTCATCCTACGCCTCCTACGGATTGATAAACCTTAGGTCATGCACTTGAGGGAAATTTGCTACTGTCCTACAAACTTGTGCACTTGCAGGCCCAACAACGTCTACAAGAAGAAGGTTGTGTAGTAGACATCAAGCTCTTTTCTGGCGCCGTTGCCGGGGAGGTGAGTGCTTGAAGGTATATCTTTAGATCTTCCAATTGAATCTTTTTGTTTCTTGTTTTATCACTAGTTTAGTCTATAAAAGAGAACTACAAAAAAATATGGAATTGAGTTTGTCTCATACGCTTCATCTTTTTAATATCTTTCGTGAGTATGATGGTAAGGAAAATTGTGCTCAAGTGCTAGAATAAGAAATCTATAAAATATTTGTCACTAAATATTTGAATGATGAGCATGATTGCAATGTTGTTAGTATGAACTCTTTGAATATCCATAGTACTAATGATGATTGCACTAGTCATGATGAAAATATCTCTTATGAGCATGTCAACTTTTGTGGAGTGCATGTTTGCATGAACACACCGAATAGAGAATATATATATTGCAAGAAGCATAAGTATTTAGAAACTAAAAGGTTGCAAGAAATTCTTGATGTTTGTGCTGAAAAATTCAATATTTTTCACGCTTCTTATGAACTTTGCAATGAACGTGGTCATTTAAATCTCCAATGCAAATTGTTTCATGACTAAATCATATCCAAAAATTGTGATAATTTGATTACCCTTGAGCATCATAAACAACTTAGTCTTCTTTTCGGGTATGAATAAATGAAACGGATAACTGAGGGTATTCCAAAGTTTAATCTTGATAGATTTCTTGATTTTGATCTAGAGAAGATTTATTTGTATTGTGCGGTGAATTGCATTGGAAATGCTTATATTGCCAATTACATAAAGAAAAGAAAGCAAATAGAAGATGATGATAATACTAATGAAAGGGAAGAGACTTCCCAATCTCCTCCTATTATTTCTTATGATGATTCAGGTAACGAGGAGGAGCTTTTTATTCAACCAATCCCATCAATAACGAAGGTTGAAGCCACACATAAGGTAAAGAAGAAAAGGAAGAAAAGGAGCAGCAAAGGTAAAAAGGTATCTCTCCCAAATGATGTTGCTCCTACTACTCATTGTGATGATGATAATTGCTATATTATTGGTGCTATCCATACTATTGATGATGAGAGTGATTATGCTTATGATATCAAAAGGCCCAAGCTTGGGGAAGCTATGTTTGATGAGGATGAAATATCTGAGAATACATTTGCTGAAATTAATGTTTGTCCCAAGCTTGGGGATGCTATGTTTAATGAAGATGATATTTTTAGCCTCCCAAGTTTTGATATGCAAAGTTGTTATGATGATAGCATGCCTCTTTATGATGATTATATTGATGAAAGTGGGTTTGGAAGAGTGTCAACTTTAGGAAGTAGTGATCCCACTATTTTGGAGGATGTTGAATCTTATTGTGATGAATATGAAAGTGGATTTGGAAGAGTGTCAAATAGTGATTCCACTATCTTGGGAGAGGTTTCAATCGATTATGATGAGAATGAAGTTGCTACTTATGATGATTATTGTGATGAAACTTATGCTATAAAAGTAGTGATGATTATATTTATAAAACTTGTCATGATTATGATTACCCTTTTTCTGAACATTACTCTTTTAATGTGGAAACAATTTTTAGTGTTCAAGTCTCTTATGATACTCCCACCATTCCGAATGAGAAGAATTTTGCTTATGTGGAGAGTAGTAAATTTTATATGCTAGTAGATCATGAAAATAATGCTTTAGGTGCTGGTTATATTGTTGAATTCATTCATGATGCTACTGAAAATTATTATGAGGGAGGAATATATGCTTGTAGGAATTGCAATAATATCAAGTTTCCTCTCTATGTGTTGAAAATTTTGAAGCTATGCTTGTTTTACCTTCCTATGATAAGTGTTTATTGTTCCCATAAGTTGTTTGCTCACAAAATCCCTATGCATAGGAAGTGGGTTAGACTTAAATGTGCTACTCATATTCTTCATGATGCTCTCTTTATGTTTCAATTCTTATCTTGTATGTGAGCATCATTGAAATCATCGTGCCTAGCTAGACAGGCATTAAAGAAAAGTGCTTGTTGGGAGACAACCCAATATTTACCCTTACTGTTTTTGTGTGTCCACATGATTATTCTACTGTAGTAATCATGTTTTATAGATTTTGTTTCAATAAATTGCCAAGTAGAGCCTTTGGGAAGACTTGGGTGAAGTCTTTATGATCTTGCTGTGAAAAACAGAAACTTTAGCGCTCACGAGATTAGCTGCCATTTTTTACTGGAGAGTGATTTTAGGTTGATTATTTTTGCAGATGATTAATAGACAAATTACTCAGGTACACAAATTTAGTTCATAATTTTTGGGGTTCCAGAAGTATACGTTTGATACAGATTACTACAGACTGTTCTGTTTTTGACAGATTCTGTTTTCATTGTGTTGTTTGCTTATTTTGATGAATCTATGGCTAGTATGTAAGGCTATGAACCATAGAGAAGTTAGAATACAGTATATAATACACCAATATGAATTTATAATGAGTTAATTACAGTACCTAAGTGGTGATTTATTTTCTTATACTAACGGAGCTTACGAGTTTTGTGTTGAGTTTTGTGTGGTTGAAGTTTTCAAGTTTTGGGTAAGGATTCGATGGACTATGGAATAAGGAGTGGTAGGAGCCTAATCTTGGGGATTCCCAAGGCACCCCAAGGTAATATTCAAGGACAACCAAGAAACTAATCTTGGGGATGCCCCGGAAGGCATCCCCTCTTTCGTCTTCGTTCATCGGTAACTTTACTTGGAGCTATATTTTTATTCGCCACATGATATGTGTTTTTCTTGGAGCTTCATTTTATTTTGTTAGTGTTTGCTTGCTGTTATTTATAATAATGTGTTTCATCTATATTTTCAATAAAAATGTCAAGGATAGCCTTTACCATGCTTATTTTGCAAGTATACATGTTGCTGTTTCAAAACAGAAACTTTACCGCTGTTGCAAAAATTCCCTAGAAAAGTAAGAGAGTGATATAATATTGAATCCTTTTGCATAATGAGATCTGATAAATCTTTTACAGCGTAATATTTTTGTTATAATTTTTGGAGTTAGGGAAGTATGATGAATCTTGCATTCTTTACAGACTATACTGTTTAGACAGATTGCTGTTATGTTTGCATTGTTTGCATATGCTTGCTTGTTTAATGATTCTATTTGAGGATAGGGGTATTAAATATGCAGAGAGATTTAGTATGCAATGTTGAATAATAATGTTAGTGATTTGTTACAGTATAAGATGATATGGTTTTGCATTGGTTTATACTAACCTATCTCACGAGTTCTTGTTGAGTTTGTTGTGAATGAAGCTTTTGATAAAAAGAGAAACTGTGACATGAAAGGAATTAAGGAGACACAAAAGCTCAAGCTTGGGGATGCCCAAGGCACCCTAAGATAATATTTCAAGAAGGCTCAAGCATCTAAGCTTGGGGATGCCCCGGTAGGCATCCCACCTTTCTTCTTCAACAACTAACAGTTAGTATCGGTTGAACCTAAGTTTTTGCTTCTTCACATGAGTTGTGCTATCCTTGCAATGTCATTTTATTTTGCTTTGCTTGCTGTTTGAATACAATACCAAGATCCGAAATTCTTAAATGAGAGAGAGTCTTCATATAGCTACATAATTATTTAGCTACTCATTGGTCTTCACTTATATCTTTTTGGAGTAGTTTTTCATTTACTCTTGTGCTTCACTTATATCCTATGAGTAAATGGTTGAATGAGTTGAATGTCATAAATCTGAAATTATATATGTTTCATTTGCTTATCCCATGCGGAGTAATGACTTCACATCTAAGAAGTAGGGGTAGTAAGTTTATTGATGGTTAGCAAGCATTGTATTGGTCATTTGAACAATTCATGAAACAATATTGAAGGAAGAGAGATTTCACATATAAATATACTATCATAGACATCTTTTATAATTGTGAGCACTCATTAAGTATGACATGCTAAAGAGTTGATGTTGGACAAGGAAGACAACATAATGGGTTATGTTTTCTCGCATCTAAGTTAAAGTTTATTGTCATGGATCATTCAAACATGTTGAGCTTGCCTTTTCCCCCTTGCTAGCCTAAATATCTGTACTAAGCGGGAATACTACTTGTGCATCCAATATCCTTAAACCAAGTTTTTGCCATGAGTGTCCACCATACCTACCTATATGCGGTATTTACCTGCCGTTCCAAGTAAATTTGCATGTGCCAAACTCTAAACCTTCAAATTATAATCTGTTTTGTATGCCTGAATTGCTCATGTAGCAACTAGGGGTTATCAGTGTCTTCCATGCTAGGTGGGTTACTCTCAAGAGGAGTGGACTCCGCTCCTCATTCACGAGAAAGTGGCAGTAACCGGGATGCCCAGTCCCATGATCAAAAAGATCAAAATCAAATCAAAATAATTGCAAACAAAACTCCCCCAGGTTTGATGTTAGTTGGAGGCACCCGTTCTTTCGGGAAAGCCATGGATTGATGATTGTTGGTGGAGGGGGAGTAAAAACTTTACCATTCTGTTTGGGAACCGCCTATAATGTATGTAGTATGTAAGATATTTGGAACTCTTGGTTGTTATGTTGACAATGAGATCATACCTCTCAAAATTATTTATCTCTATTTCAAAATCGAGCTCTGGCACCTCTACAAATCCCTGCTTCCCTCTGCGAAGGGCCTATCTTTTACTTTATGTCTTTTACTTTATGCAAGAGTCAAGGTGATCTTCACCTTTCCCTTTTTTTTTTTTTTTTTTGGCAAGCACTTTGTGTTAGGGTGATCCTGATATATATATCCAATTGGATGTACGTTAGCATGAACTATTATTGTTGACATCACCCAAAGGTGAATATGTTTGGAGGAAACACTATAAGCCCCTATCTTTCTCTATGTCTGATTAAAACTCCATAACCAGAAGTATTGCATGAGTGTTAGCAATTGTAGAAGACTATATGATAGTTGAGTATGTGGAGTTTGCTAAATCAAAGCTCTGACATAGACCCTTCCTGAAAGTAAGATGAATTGCAATTGTTTGATGACTAAGAATGAAGTTTGCTAGCTTTCAAGAAAGTTTTTGGTCTATGCTTTAACATGTGAATAGCTTGTTACTTGATTATGAAAAGTTTTATGAGATGAACTACTGTTATGACATATAATGATGCTAGAAAAGATGATTGAAATTATCATTGATCAAACTTGTGCACCTCTAGCATTCACACTTCATAAATTCTTTCTTTATCATTTACCTACTCGAGGACGAGTAGGAATTTAGCTTGGGGATGCTGATATGTCTCCAATGTATCTATAATTTATGAAGCATTCATGCTATTTTATTATCTGTTGTGAATGATTATGGGCTTTATTATACACTTTTATATTACTTTTGGGACTAACCTATTAACCGGAGGCCCAGCCCATATTGCTGTTTTACTGCCTGTTTCAGTATTTCGAAGAAAAGGAATATCAAATGGAGTCCAAACGGAATAAAACCTTCGGCATCGTTATTTTTGGGAAGAATATCATCCTAGAGACTTGGAGTTTATGTCAGAAGATCCTCGAGGAGGCCAGGAGATAGGGCCCCCCCTACTGGGCGCGCCCCCCTGTCTTGTGGGCCCCTCGAGCACCTCCCGATCGACTTCTTTCGCCTATATAAGCCTACGTACCCTAAAAACATCGAATATCAAGATAGATCGGGAGTTCCGCCGCCGCAAGCCTGTGTAGCCACCAGAAACCTCTCGGGAGCCCTTCCCGGCACCCTTCCGGAGGGGGGATCCTTCACCGGTGGCCATCTTCATCATCCCGGCGCTCTCCATGACGAGGAGGGAGTAGTTCACCCTCGAGGCTGAGGGTATGTACCAGTAGCTATGTGTTTGATCTCTCTCTCTCTCTCTCTCTCTCTCGTGTTCCCTCTATGGCACGATCTTGATGTATCCCGATCTTTGCTATTATAGTTGGATCTTATGATGTTTCTCCCCCTCTACTCTCTTGCGATGAATTGAGTTTTCCCTTTGAAGTAATCTTATCGGATTGAGTCTTTTATGAGAACACTTGATGTATGTCTTGCCGTGCTTATCTATGGTGACAATGGGATATCATGTGCCACTTGATGTATGTTTTGGTGACCAACTTGTGGGTTCCGCCCATGAACCTATGCATAGGGGTTGGCAAACGTTCTTGACTCTCCGGTAGAAACTTTGGGGCACTCTTTGAAGTACTTTGTGTTGGTTGAATAGATGAATCTGAGATTGTGTGATGCATATCGTATAATCATGCCCACGGATACTTGAGGTGATAATGGAGTATCTAGGTGACATTAGGGTTTTGGTTGATTTGTGTCTTAAGGTGTTATTCTAGTATGAACTCTATGATGGATTGAGCGGAAAGAATAGCTTCACGTTATTTTACTACGAACTCTTGAATAGATAGAACAGAAAGGATAAATTTGAGGTGGTTTCGTACCCTACCATAATCTCTTCATTTGTTCTCCGCTATTAGTGGCTTTGGAGTGACTCTTGTTGCATGTTGAGGGATAGTTATATGATCTATCTATGTTATTATTGTTGAGAGAACTTGCACTAGTGAAAGTATGAACCCTAGGCCTTGTTTCCTATCATTGCAATACCGTTTATGCTCACTTTTATCGCTTGCTACCTTGCTTTTCTTATAATTTCAGATTACAAATACCTTTATCTACCATCCATATTGCACTTGTATCACCATCTCTTCGCCGAACTAGTGCACCTATACAATTTACCACTGTATTGGGTGTGTAGGGGACACAAGAGACTCTTTGTTATTTGGTTGTAGGGTTGTTTGAGAGAGACCATCTTCATCCTACGCCTCCTACGGATTGATAAACCTTAGGTCATCCACTTGAGGGAAATTTGCTACTGTCCTACAAACCTGTGCACTTGCAGGCCCAACAACATATACAAGAAGAAGGTTGTGTAGTAGACATCAGTTAACCATTTGCTTTTATCAACTACATCACACACGATTTGATGAAGAAAACTATGTGGCATTGGGCTATCCATCACAGGCGCTTTTACTTCTAGAACCGTTTGCAAAGTTCCATGACCCATTTCGCAGATTTATTTGTTTACAATTAATAATGACACTATTACGGAAATTCACATTTCATATCGAATAGTTGTTTGCCAATTTCATATCAAGCACATAGATAAATTTTAACATCACAGTACGATAGCTACCGGAAAACAACATAGTACAACATATAGATAGTTCAACATCATAAGAACAATATTAGAACAATATATTCAATTCCCTAATCGAGATCATCTAGGCTCTCCTTATCCACCTCTGCTTTTAGTTCAATAAGAACACGTTTTGCACTGGCCAATTGGGAAAGTGCCTCCTCCTTCACCAACATCATCTTAGCAAAGTCCGATTTAAAAAATCTGAGCTCATTCTCCACCTTCCTCTTGTTATCGCGCATCTTCAAATATTCTTCAGCGTTGACAACACTATCTATCAGCCTACCTCTGTTCTCTTCCAGATACATGCTCTAGAGCTTTTCTAGGCACATCTTCAAAGACTGTGGCCACTCTTGATCAACCCACTCCAAGTAAGAACACTTCCGTTGATCCAATAATATTTAAAACTAGATCAGTAACAATTGTAGGGAAAATGAGTTTATAGCAACATAGAAAATCACCAATACTTATTTTGCAAAACTGAAGAAACAGGTTAATTATGACATATCTTCTCAAAAAGATCAATGTTCAAATGAATTAATTGCTACTGACACAACAACCAAGTTCTGAAACATCATAAGCCTATCAAGAATCTTGATGTCGGCACTGCTATCAGCTTCATTAGAGAGTTGAGATTCAGATATGGAGTTCCGCATAGCATCATCACTGATAATGGGTCAAACTTTGATTCCGACCAATTCAAAGCCTTTTGCGCTTCTCAAGGCACACGAGTCGACTACGCTTCGGTCGCTCACCCCCAGTCGAATGGACAAGCAGAAAGAGCCAACGGCCTAATTCTCAAAGGACTGAAACCCCGGTTGATGCGTGACCTCAAACACGCAGCAGGCGCGTAGGTCGACGAACTTCCATCAGTTCTTTGGGGATTCAGGACTACTCCAAATCGGTCGACTGGGAGAACTCCACTCTTTCTGGTCTATGGAGCTGAAGTGGTTCTTCCGAGTGATCTGCTTCACAATGCACCGCGAGTCGAGCTCTACTCTGAAGTTGAAGCAGAGCAAGCCCGGCAGGACGCAGTCGACCTTCTGGAAGAAGAAAGAGAGATGGACATGATCCGATCGACCATCTATCAGCAAGACATGTGTTGATTCCACGCCAGAAACATGAAGAGTCGGGCCTTTCAAGAAGGAGACCTGGTCCTCCGAGTGGACAAACATAATCCACACAAACTTGCCCCTACTTGGGAAGGCCCCTTCATCGTCACCAAAGTTCTCCACAATGGAGCATATCGTCTTTACAATGTCGGCCGACAGGTTGATGAGCCACGAGCTTGGAATGCGGACCTGCTCCGCCCCTTTTACACTTAAGTACTCACTCGGATGAGTTGTAACAAAAGTACTCCTGTAGTTTGCTTATTAAAGACAAAAGTGTTATAATTTTCTCATTGATTGTTGTTGCTTTTGTTCATAAGAAAAATCCCCCAGTGGGTGGCTTAGTTGCGAATTCGTTTCGCCTAAGTTTGTAAAAAAAATTCCTACCGAGTGACGAGCAGGCCTCTCACTTGGGGTGCTTAGCTGCGAATCCGTTTTGCCTAAGTATTTGAAAATCCTACCGAGTGATGAGCAAGTCTCTCACTCAGGGGCTTAGCTATAGTCCAGTACTTGCCTAAGTATTTGAAAATCCTACCGAGTGACGAGCAAGTCTCTCACTCGGGGGCTTAGCTACAGTCCAGTACTTGCCTAAGTATTTGAAAATCCTACCGAGTGAAGAGCAACCTCCCACTCAGAGGCTTAGCTGCAGTCTAGTACTCGCCTAAGTATTTAATCCATTCCAATCCGCAAGGACGACGAGGTGCAGGTCAACTGCCACCTTCTCCTTCGGAACTACACCACAAATACAAAAATTCTACCGAGTGGAGAGCAACCCTCCCACTCGGGGGCTTAGCTGCAGTCCAGTACTCGCCTAAGTGTTTGAAAATCCTACCGAGTGGAGAGAAACCCTCCCACTCGGGGGCTTAGCTGCAGTCCAGTACTCGCCTAAGTGTTTGAAATCCTACCGAGTGGAGAGCAACCCTCCCACTCAGGGGCTTAGCTGCAGTCCAGTACTCGCCTAAGTGTTTGAAAATCCTACCGAGTGGAGAGCAATCCTCCCACTCGGGGACTTAGATGCAGTCCAGTACTAGCCTAAGTATGAAATTCATTCCGCTCTGCAAGGACGACGAGGTGCAGGTCGACTGCTACCTTCTCCTTCGGAGCTACGGCACAAATACAAGGTGCTCTGCAAGGATGACGAGGTGCAGGTCGACTGCTACCTTCTCCTTCGAAGCTACGGCACAAATACAAGGTGCTCTGCAAGGACGACGAGGTGCAGATTGACTGCTACCTTCTCCTTTGGAGCGACGACACAAATACAATGTGCACTCTGCAAGGACGATGAGGTGCAGGTCGACTGCTACCTTCTCCTTTCGAGCTACAGCACAAATATAATGTGCGCTCTACAAGGACGACGAGGTGCAGGTCGACTGCTACCTTCTCCTTCGGAGCTACGGCACAAATACAATGTGCACTCTGCAAGGACGACGAGGTGTAGGTCGACTGCTACCTTCTCCTTCGGAGCTCCGCCACAAATACAATGTGCGCTTCATCCCGATCCGCAAGGACGCAAGTCGACTGCAATCTGTGCTCCATCCCTACCTGCAAGAGTGCGTCACAAGCACTAAAATATATTCCGAGTGAAGAACAATGTTTGCTCGAAGGCAAATGCAAACATATTCAATGGCAAAGCCAAGTTCATATAGCATCCTACGGATTCAGAAGTGCTCAGGCATCGAGCCTGTTAAAGTTTATCGGTTACAAAATCACTCGGCATTCCGAGGAAAATTCAAGGCACCAAGCATAGAAGATTTTTACTCCTCCGGTGGAGGACTGGAAGGCGCGACGAACTGATCTAGGTCGATTCCATCTGCAATCCGAGTGGCAGTGGCAATGAAGGTCTTCATGAAAGATTGGAAGTCATGCTTCTTGGTATTGGCCACTTTGAGGGACGCCAGCTTGTCCTCTCACGCATCCTTGAAGTGAACACGGACCAGAGATAGAGCAACATCAGCACCGCACCTGGCAGAGGACTTCTTCCATTCTTGCACTCGACCTGGAACTTCGTTCAGTCAAGTCATCAAAGACTCGAGGTCAAGTTGAAGCGTCTCTCTCGGCCAGAGTGTCGTGTCGATCCACGACGCCGCAACTTTCAGTCGAGCAAGATAGTCGACCACACCAGCGACACGAGACTCCAGTCGGAGCACGTTCAAGGCAGTTTCATCCTTCACAGGAGAGTTGATCGGATCCAAGCCTGTCTCCACTCGACTGGTCTCCTCCTTGAAGTTTTGGAAGAATTCTGTACACACAAGTCAAAGATAAACCAGCGGTTCTACGACGAGTCGACGATAACAAGTCAGTCGGGTGGGAGAGGTTACCTTCAAGCATGATGAACAACTTCTTGGAGAGCCCTCCCAGATAAGCCTCCAGATCATTCTTCTTCCCCACCAGCTCACTAGCCTTGTCACTCAGAGCAATCTTGTCGTTCTTTAGACGGCTGACTTCCTTGTTGGCCACGTCGAGAGCAGCTTTCAGGTTGGCGTTCTCTTCTTCAAGTTTACCGACTGAAGCCAGCTTCTCTTCCGCAAGCTTCGTTTTGTCCAGAGCCACCTTCTGCGCCTCGGCAAGTTCCTGGTCCTTCTTCTTCAGAGCCTCCTTCGTTTTATCTGCAAAATGACAATGAGATCAGAATCAAGAATGGGCAGAAGGATAAGAACAGTCGTCAAGTTCTCACCAATCATACCTTTTGCCTCATCCTTTGCCTTCTGGAAGTTCTCCTGAACAAGCTTCAAGTCAAGGTCGAGCTGGATATGTTTTTCCAATTCAGTATAGTGAGCCACAAGCTCGCAAGATTTCTGCGAAAGAGTCAGTCGACAGATATCAAAGAGAGGTTACTTCTGAAAAACTAAGAGAAAAACCGTAGCATTTCTAAGACTATAGTCGAATAAAAATATTCAACAGTAGCCTCGAGGACTACACCCAGTGGGTGCACTCAGCGTGCCCCCACTAGTTTTATCGACCTAATCCGATCAGTTGACCGAAAGGAACAAAGAGATCTCATCATGATCTACAAAAACATAAACAACACAAGATCTTCAGACTACAGTCGACTGCCCGCAGTCCGCCGTAGTCTCGTGGACTACACGTAGTGGGTGCACTCAGCGTGCCCCCATCGGTTCCAAGATTCCGTTCGACATTGTCCGATCATACCGACTGCCGAAGTTGGAATGAGGAAATTCAAAATACACAGACTACGATCGACTGCCAGCAGTCGACCATAGTCTCGGAGACTACACCCAGTGGGTGCACTCAGCGTGCCCCCACCAGTTCAAAAAGTTCAAAAAAATCAATCGACGCACCCAGTGGGTGTACAGATTCAAAGATCTTCGGGAAGGCAATCTTCAGATTGCATATCCTAACAGAACAAGCGGTGACCAACTAACCTGGACATTGCTCTGGAGGGCTGAGCTAGCATCATAAGCCGCTTGGCTGGCTTCCCGAATCGCCTTCATTTGCTCCATCATGATCCCCGCCTGGCGTATAGCCTCCCTAGCAGCACCCGCTTGGTCCTCTGGGACGTGGTGCATGGCGAAAAGGGAGGGCGGATCAGCAGTCGATGACGAAGGACGGGCACTCGTCAGCGGCACAGCAAAGGACACAAAATGCCGAGTGACTTCACCACCTTCTTGAACCAATGCCTCAGGCATCGACGCAGTCCGAATGGTCTTGACAGACGACACCTTCTTGTTCTTCCTCCCCCTCAGTGGCACCTCGTCGTCATCATCAGGGAGATCAATGACATGAGGAGGAGCTGCAGGATAAATCCAGAGTTAGAAACGAAAATCCAATCGACCAGAAGTGAAACTACAGAGAGCATACCAGGATTGGAGGTGGTAGCGTCTTCCATCTCTTGGTCGTCGTTCTTGGTGGAGGTCTCGGAGGTAGCGGCACTGCAGATTTCAGAAACTAGTCGGTTAACCAACGAGTCGACCAAGAGTCTACCCATGCTAAACGAGGAAACACGAGCTCTGCTGTTACCTGGAAATCGTGGGAATGGCCATTTTCATCTTGGGTAGGGCCTTCGCTGGCTTCAACGACGCCTCTCGGGGATGCTTCGGAGCTTTTTCAGTCGGAGCAGGGGAGGACGTCCGAGGGCGCTTCGTCGACTGTCCCAGGCACAGTTTCTTTGCCACGCTCGATCGAGGCGTCGTGGGTGAGCTTGGATCGCCTTTCCGTGCTTGAAGGGTCGGCTTCCTCCTCCTCTTCCTCCTCCTGTTCCTCCTCCTCTCCACCAGAGCCGTCATCATCTCCATCCCCGTCAACGTCAGATTGCCACTCCTCCTGGCTTTCGCCTCCGCTCGCCTCCTCCTCTTCGACCTATTCTTGCGCCCCGTTGGGCATTGAGTACATCTCAGTGGTGACCTAGAAAACAACAAGCAAAGCGAAAGTCAGTCGACTGAATTCTAACAAAAACGGAATGAAGGAAGCAGGATCACACTCGGAGAAACAAAACAGGACCTTGTCTGGCTCGTATGATTGGTCGAGTGGAGGAATTCTCCTGGCTCCTCGGGGGTTGTCTTTGTTCCCTGTGATGGCAGTCATCCACCTCTCCAGCGTGGCTTCCTCGACCTCCTCCGGGTGGACTCGAGTGGTGTCTTTAGTGCCAGAATACATCCACATCAGATGGTCCCGGTATTGAAGAGGCTGGATGCATCGTCGGAGGAAGACCTCTAGGAGATCCATGCCGGTCACCCCGTCATGGATAAGCTGGACTACACGCTCGACCAACACCTTAACCCGCGCCTTCTCCTCCGGGATCACCTTCAAAGAAGAAGGCTTCCCCACTCGGTCCATAGAAAAAGACGGGAGTCCAGTCGACTGCCCTAGCGTCGGTTGGTCTTTGCAGTAAAACCAGGTCGACTGCCATCCACGCGCCGAGTCAGGAAGGACCATGGCCGGAAAGGCGCTTTTCCCCCTCATCTGAACTCCAAGACCCCCACACATCTGAATCACTTGGGTTTTCTCATCACTCGGATTGGCCTTTTTCACCGTCTGTGAGCCACAGGTGAAAATGCGCTTGAAAAGACCCCAATGAGGCCGACAACCCAAGAAGTTCTCGCACAACGACATGAAAGCAGCAAGATACATGATAGAGTTGGGTGTGAAATGGTGGAGTTGTGCCCCAAAGAAGTTCAGAAATCCCCGAAAGAAAGGATGAGGGGGCAAAGAAAATCAGCGGTCAACATGGGTGGCCAAGAGGACACACTCACCCTCCTGAGGCTGTGGCTCCGACTCGTTCCCCGGGAGCCTCGCTGATCCATGGGGAATCAGTCCTTCATTGGCCAGGTCATCAAGATCTTTATGACGGACTGTCGAGCGGATCCAGTCGCCCTGGATCCAGCCCCGCGGCAGGCCGGTCCTTGACGAAGATCTGCCCCGATTGGTCGCCCTTCCCTTCGCCTTCGCCGTTTCCTTCTTCGCCCGCTCCAAAGCCGTCGTCTTCTTCTTCACCATCGTCGCCGGCGAAGCGTGCACAAAGCAGCAACGCTAGGGAGGAAGCGAGCGCGGCAGATGAATCTGGAGAAGAGAGAAGGAAATGAGAATGCACTGTTCAAAAAAAACCGTCCGATGCCTTATATAAGGTTGCTTCCGAGTGGCTAACATGTATGCCCGAGCGATCCTGTCAAATCCCGCAACAGTCGCACACGCGATACGTGGTGAAAAAGGTGGCACAGAGATCGATGCGTCCCTGCCTTATCCCGTCCGATTGCTGCGGCCTCGCCCTGTCCCGCACGCTTACCAAAATTCGAATCCCACAAAATCCGCGGGTTGTAGAACAACTCGTCGGGCGGAAGATCTCCTCCACTCTGTCACTAGGAGCTCTTCAAGCGAAAACTTCACTCGACAGATACAAAGAATGGATCAAGGCGACTGAAAAAGAAGTTGGTACCATCACCTAAAGTTCATTGATCCAAGACAAGACATACTCATGGCATGAGAAATGGGTCGGAAGAGTTCTCAACTCCTTCCCCACTCAAACCTCGATCCATTCGGGGGCAAATGATGAAGCTATGTACCTAGGGTAGGGTCATGGACCTTTCCAAACTACCCTACCCAAGAAAATCTCTAAAAGAAACCATCTGTCAATCGACTCAGAAGTGTTCCACTCGACGGACTCGAGGGCACTCGACCATGATGCCATCCACTCGACCATGAAGCCAACCACTCGACAGCCAGGAGATCTAAAGTCACTCTGCATGTAACAGTCTGTCATTAAGTAGCCTTTATGGTCTTCATAGCACTTTATGTGGGCGTTACCAGTAACCCCCGGTCTTAATGTACTTTAAACCCTGCATAACTGAGGGCTGGAGGGGTCTGGCGAACTCTATATAAGCCACCCCCTCCTCAGTGTAAAGGGTTCGCACCCCTGTAACTCATACGCATATAATCCAGTCGACCGCCTCCGGGCTCCGAGACGTAGGGTTGTTACTTCCTCCGAGAAGGGCATGAAGTCGTAAATCTCTTGCGTATACAACTACTCCATAGTTGGATCTTGCCTCTCCATTAGTACCCCCCTACACTACTATCGGACTTGGAATCACGACAAGCACCTCCGTAGAGAAAGCCGAAAACTGACTGTCATGATGCAGCGAGAGCCGGTCGCTATTCGAGAGGTTCTGTCGGATTTCGGGTTCCGGCAGACCCTCTAGATTCGAACACTGGGGTGCGCGCGGAGATTTCGCCCACTACCTACCTGCACCTCACCGCCTCGTTATGATCTAAGCAATCAAAGGAACAACACAAGAGACACAGAGTTTATACTGGTTCAGGCCACCATTGTGGTGTAATACCCTACTCCAGTGTGTGGTGTGGTGGATTGCCTCTCGGGCTGATGATGAACAATACAAGGAAGAACAGCCTCGCGAGGGTCTATTCTTGGCTATTGCGATGAACTACTAGGGGGAGTTCAGTCGCTCTTTCTACTGGCTTCCAGATGAGGATCCGATTCCATCCCATCTCTCTACCTTGTGGGTGGCTAGTCCTATTTATAGGCAAAGGCCCTGGGCCTCTTCCCAAATATTGAGCGGGAAGGGCGCCAACAATTGGCCATTTTGAAGGGGAACATAGAGTACACTTATCCTGACTAAAGTTTGTCCTCGCCTGTCAAAGGCTCTGACGATGACGCCTTCCTGGGCTCCACGATGACTTCCTTCCTGCCGTGGCGACGGTCTTGGTCTTGTTGCACCGAAATGGAGGCCTTTGCTTGATGCTCTCACCTGCGCTTGCTCCCTTTGCACCAAAGAGGAAAGGAGGACACTGCGCGGCCTGGCGCCCATGTAACGCCCTCGATGCGGCTATATCTCCCACGTGTAGAAGCACGACTTAGAGGCATAACCGCATTGAAAGCAATGTCACAAGTGAGGTAATCTTCGCACAACCCATGTAATACATAAGGGAAAAGATACATAGTTGGCTTACAGTCGCCACTTCACACAATACTTAAATAAACATCCATCATCCAGATTACACTCAAGGTCCGACTACGGAACCAAAAATAAAAGAAGACTACCCCAAATGCTACACAGATCCCCGACCGTCCCGACTGGGCACCTCTACTGATCATCTGGAAACGATACATAGTAACGACCAAGGGCCTCATCAAATTCCCACTTCAGCTCAGTTGCACCAACTGCGCTAGTATCCTCGGCACCTGCATCTGTTTGGTAGAATCTATGAGCCACAGGGACTCAGCAATCTCACACCCGCGAGATCAAGACTATTTAAGCTCATAGGAAGGAAAAGGTGTAATATGGTGGAGCTGCGGCAAGCACTAAGCATATATGGTGGCTAACATACGCAAGTGAGAGCGAGAAGAGAAGCAACACGGCGGTCGAGAAGCTAGAACTGATCAAGAAGTGATCCTGAAGCTACTTACGTCAAGCATAACACAAACCGTGTTCACTTCTCGGACTCCTCGAGAAGAGACCATCACGGCTACACACACAGTTGATGCATTTTAAAGAGGTCAAGTGTCAAGTTATCTACAACCGGACATTAACAAATTCCCATCTGCCTCATAACTGCGGGCACGGCTTTCAAAAGATTATATACCCTGCAGGGGTGTCCCAACTCAGCCCATCACAAGCTCTCACGGTCAACGAAGGAATAGACCTTTTCCCGGGAAGACCCGATCAGTCTCGGAATCCCGGTTCGCAAAACATTTCGACAATGGTAAAACAAGACCAGCAAAGCCGCCCGATGTGCCGACAAATCCCGATAGGAGTCGCACGTATCTCGTTCTCAGGGCACACCGGATGAGTCAAGCTACGAGTAAAACCAGCCCTCAAGTTGCCCCGAGGTGGCCCCGCAGGCTGCTCAGTTCGGACCAACACTCGAAGGAGCACTGGCCCGGGGGGTTTAATAAAGATGACCCTTGGGCTCGCGAAAACCCAAGGGAAAAGGGCTTAGGTGGCAAATGGTAAAACCAAGGTTGGGCCTTGCTGGAGGAGTTTTATTCAAAGTGAACTGTTAAGGGGGTCCCATAAATCACCCAACCGTGTAAGGAACGCAAACTCAAGGAACATAACACCGGTATACGGAACTAGGGCGGCAAGAGTGGAACAAGTCACCGGGCATAAGGCCAGGCCTTCCACCCTTTACCAAGTATATAAGGTGCATTAATTTAAACAGGAGATATTGTGATATCCCAAAGTAACCACGTTCCGACCTGGAACAACCTTCATCTTCACCTGCAGCTAACAATGCTATAAGAGGGGCTGAGCAAAAGCGGTGACATAGCCAATCAATAATTGCTAGGACAGGTTGGTTAGAGGTTTGTCATGGCAATAGGTAGGCATGGTAAACAAAGTCAGGTAGGGCTAACATAGCGAAAGAGAGAATACTAGCAAGCAAAGATAGAAATGATTTCGAAGGTATGATCATCTTGCCTGCAAGGTTCTCAGAGTTGTCGAAGGCTGGATCCTCGTTAGCGTGCTCAACAGGTTCCTCGTGCACGTACTCGTCTCCCGGCTCTACCCAAAGCAAGAACACAAGCAAGGAACCACAATAAATCACGGTGTGATGCACAAGCAACATGATGCAACACATGTCATGTTATGCGAGATGTGGTATGCAATGCATATGCTGCTTCGGAAGGAAAGACGATGAACAAGGCATCAACTTGGCAAACGAAGTATGCCGCTGGAAAGATGAGATGATTTCGGTTGAAATCGATATAAAGATCACCGGATTCGGATGCACGGTTTGCAAATGGCAAGCAAGACAAGTATGGCACAAAGCTGCGATTAACAGCACGATGCTACTTAGCATGCAACAATAAACTATGCTACAGCACTCCAACATAAAAACAAAACATATGGAGATCATCTACAGGAGATGCTTTACAAAAGAGGAACACTGAGCTACGGCTAATTCACATCATAACAGGTTCAAACAAGCATGGAGAAAGTGCATAAAAATATCAGGTTGGACATGGCATAAACAACATCACGAAGCAATGTTCAGAGCAGGTTAACAACATGCTACAGGAACTTATAATAGAAAAGCAAGGCATGGCATGAATCTACTCAAAGCATAGATCAAAAGTCCCTTACTGACCATAAGCCAAAAAGGATCAGAAAATATGATGGCACCCACGTAAACATAGCAAGTTTCGTTAACAGAATTTCAGCAAACAAAGCATGGCATTGAAATAATTACGAAGGCACCTTCGTGAGCTCGATGCACTCACTGCAGAGCACCTCAACATAAACTAAGCATACATCCATCAAGAAGGCATGTCATAGAAGCTATACATGGCAAGAAACAACAACATAGCATATCCGGACCAACTACAACAACCTCGGCCAAATTGAATAACATGTAAACAATCTGCCAGGAAACATTTTGAAGCAAAAGTAGAGCACGAAAATGACATGCTAGACTACTCCATAATTGCAACCAGGACCATGGATGGATAGAGCAAAACAATATTCTTAAAACACCCTTACTGAAGTATCTCAAATTATGCATGGATCTCTCTGTAGCAACATGTATACATGGTAGAAAATTACAGCAGAACAGGAACTAAAATCAGCATTAACACGAAGCCTAGTTTGCATGCTTGTGCTAGTCACCACATTGATCACAAAATTACATGGTAAGCACCTCTGTAAAGAAGACATAGCCTAGTTCAAAACACATTTAGGGATCAACCTCATAGGATGCTCACATCAATCATGGCAAAAATGACAAAAGAGCTCGTGCTGATAAGATCCTAAAACTAACATTATGAATCCCTCTTCCAACAGCATTTCGGGCATCAAGATGACCTCAAATGTAAATGATGAAATGGAATGAAATGATGTACTCTTTGAGACGAACAATTTGACATATTACACGCACGAAACGGAGCTACGGGTGCGAAGATGCGATGCGATGAAGATGCAATGATTTAACAGCAGATATCAGTACTTAGTGAAAAAAACAGGGGGGAGAAATCAACCCTAGCAGATCGGATCGGATCCGGCCGCGAGCTTCGAGGTCGCCGGAGTTGACGGCGATGACGGCCGGAGTAGGAGGGAGATGACGTAGGAGGAGGCGGTCGGAGTCGAGGTGGGGGCGGCGCCGGGCAGAGGAGGCGGCGCGCGGGCGGCGGCGGCTCCGGGCGCCTCGGGCGGCGGTGTGACGGCGGCGGCGCGGGACCACGGCGGCGGTCGGCGGCGGAGATGCGGCGTCGGAGGGACTCGGCGGCGGGGAGGCGCGGCCAGGCGCGGGGGAGCGCGGCGGCGGGCGGTGAACGGGCCGCGGGGGCCCCGTACGGGCCTCGCGGGCCGGCGGCGCGAGGGCGCGGCGGAGGCCACGTGGCAGCCGTGGATTGGCTGCGGGCGCGGCGGCGGACGCGTCCGGCACCGTCCGGACGTGTCCGGTGCGGGGAGAGGAACGGGGAGCTATGGTTAGGGTGGTTTTGACCCGGGATTTCGGGGGAGAGGGTGTTTTTATAGGTAGAAGGAGCTAGGAAGCTCCAAATAAGGTGCGGTTTTCGCCCACACGATCGTGATCCGACGACGGAGAGCATGGAAGTGACTTAGGTGGGTTATTGGGCTGTTTTGGAGGGGTGTTGGGCTGCAACTTAAAAGAGGCCTTTGCGAGAGTGCGGTTAACCGTTGGAGTACCAAACGAGCTCCAAACGTCCCGAAACTTGACAGGTGGTCTATTGGTGCTATACCAGGGCCACTTGGCAAGGCTCGGTCCATTTCGAGAACGTTCAACACCCGCACACAAAAATAGACAAGAGGGGGTGCGCCGGTGCATGTGTGAGTGTCGGATTGCGAAACGGACAACGGGGAAAATGCTTGGATGCATGAGACGAACACGTATGCAAATGAGATGCACATGATGACATGATATGAGATGCACATGATGACATGAATAAAATGAAAAACAAAAGACAAAACCCAACCATGGAGGGAATATCATATCACATCGCCGAAAATGGCAAGAGTTGGAGATACAAATATGGAAAGTTACATCCGGGGTGTTACAGCCCACCTGGCGCCCTTGGTCGTCATGGCTTGCGTCATGGGCACCTCGTGAGGTACCTCGCCTTGATCTCTCCGCCTCCTCGCGAGCCAGCCTGACGAGGCCGTGCCTGAGGAGGCTCCTTTTCGTCCACCCCGCGAGGCTTGGCCCCTCGTGAGGGTCTTGAGCTTGTGCTGATGAAGATGGGCCGCGCTGGGCCGCCCCTTGAGCCACGCCGCATGCCGCTGGCAGGCAAGTCTAGGGACCCCCGTTCCCAGAACGCTGACAGTAGCCCCCGGGCCCAAGGCGCGCCCGGACTTGGCTGAGCAGAGAAGCGAAGGGGCAAATGCGAAGCGCCGCGGGCCCTAACAGCCTGCAGCCTCGGGCGCCTTAGCAACTGCGTGAATCGTCAGAAGAGCGGCATCTGCCTAGGCTTTGCTTCCCTTGTTTCCTCCGGTCATTGCCCAGATCCCCTTTCCTGCTCCTTTCATCTCCGCCTCCAAAATCTTCAGATCTACTTCGACCGCGCACCCTAGCAAGAGATGGCGCCTCGCCAGACCCCGGCTAAAGCGTGGTACTCGCCCGCCTTGGACTCGCCGAACATGTCGGAGGCGAGCCTTGCCCGGGTGCACCGGATGGTGGCGGCGCAAGGCATCGACGGGTCGAAGGTGTTCAAGGCCGGCCCCGCCCTTCCTGAGGGCCAAGGGAGCACCTTCTATCCGCTCTTTGTAAGCGCCATTGTTGCCGGTCTGGTGGCTCCCTTTTCTGAGTTTTTCTTCTCTGTCCTCCGCCATTACGACCTGCAAGCTCTGCATCTCCACCCCAACTCTGTTCTTCTTCTGGCAATCTTCGCCTACTATTGTGAGGCTCACGTCGGAGTGCAGCCCTCAGTGGCCTTGCTGCGCCACTACTTCTCCCTCTGGCCCTCTCGTGGTGCCATCTCCGTGTGCGTGAGCTTTGTCGCGTATGGCGGCTCCAACGCCATCTCGAAGCCCGGGAAGAGGATTGAGGGCTTCAGGAGCAAGTGGGTCATGGTAGATGCTGGGCGCATCCACCCTCGGCTGATTCTGCCCACGGAGCAGCCCACGAGCTCCGATGATTGGTCTCATGTAGAACTTGTGGACCCTCGCACGAAGACGGTGTTGGAGAAGATGGACGCGGATCTGAGGCTGGGCAACATGGCGGCGGTGAAGCTGACTGGTGCGTCGCTCCTGAGGGAGTTCCTGGAGCACCAGGTGGCCCCGCTTCGTAAGTACTCGCTTCCGCTGTGGAGGCCCCGCCTGAGCACCGCAGTCTTGGCCGACGAAGATTTGGCTGCAGTCCTCCAATCTTTGGTCGGAGGAGACGTGGCGAGGCTGGAGGGCGTCCATGTACCCCTGTTTCTTCGAGATGATTGGGAGAAGGTGGTGGACTCCATGCCCGTCTTCAATGGGGACGGGCCCATGCCCACGGAGGTTCCCGAGGACCCGACGGCCCTGGCGATGGTGAACGTGTCCTCCGGCGACTCCAGCAAGGAGGAGGAAGAAGAGGAGCGGGAAGGAGGGCCTAACTCTGGGGCTACCGACGGGGAGTCGAGAGCGCCCCTCCCCCAGCGCAGGTCCCGCGCCCTGCGCCTCTTGCCGAGCGACGATGAGGATGACGACAAGCAAGGCGGCGGGAGCTTGCCCCTGATCCGGAAGAAGGACAGGACTGGGCTGGTCCCCCTCGGGTCTGACCCGGCTCCGAGGCGATCCGCAGACACGCCTCCTGATCCCGAGCCTCGCGAGGATGATCCCTGCAGCCGGCTCTCGGGCTTCAAGTATGGCCGGAGGTTGCTTGAGCTCGCGAGCGATGATCAGTAAGTGCTTGATTCTTGTTTTATTCCTTGCTTTGTCGCTGAGGCTTGATGTCTGTATCTCTTGGCTAGGCCGACGCCTGCGGTGAAGAAGCTGAAGGGGGCTCCTGAGGTTCCGACTGGGGCAGTGCCTCTGCCCGCGAAAGAAGGTGGCTGCAAGGCACGGGCCTCTCCTGCCCGGTCGTCCTCGCGAGGCCTGGTGGAGCTGGCTGAAGTGAGCTCAGCCCCCATGGCCCAAGTGACTCCTGAGGTATCCTTGCCTGACGCCACCGCCACCGGTGTTGGGGCGCAGCAGGTCTTGCCTCAGGATACTGTGGTTACGTTGCCGTCCTCCCCTCCTACTCCACCAACTGTTGTCTCTCCGACTCCTCCCACTGTCCTGGATCGTGCTGCTGCTGAACTGGACCGGCTGCGGCAAGATCTCCTGGGCGCCGATCCTCGCTTGGTGGCCAGGCGCTTGGAGCTGGCTTCTAGCTGGATTCACTCTGACGCTTCGATTCGATCGGCACTGGTTCAGGCCTCGACGGCCTGCGATGAGGAGAAGCAGGCTGTCCTTGGGGCAAAGGTCGCTCGCGACGCTGCCTTGGGGGAGGCGGCTGATGCCCGAGGTCGCTGCAAGGCGCTGGAGAGCGAACTGCAGGGCCTGCGGGATCAGCTTGCCGAGGAGGTCCGCATCCGCCAAGAGAAGGAAGAAGACATGAAGGCTCGCAAGACGGCCATCAAGGACCGAGACGCCAAGCTTAACAAGCACCGTGACCGCCTGGGCGCACTGGAGCGGGAGTTGGGGGCATGGAAGGTCGAGCTAGACGGCAAGGTGCGGGTCCTTGCCGAGGACCGCAAGGCCTTCACGGAGATGAAGGTGAAGGCTCGCACCTTGCTGAGGTCGCTTTACGACAGCGGCCTGAAAAGCCCGCTGGCCGGCGCCGAGGACGGCCCCGCCAAGCTGCTCCCCTTCCTGATCCGTGCTCTTGAAGATGTCACCCTCGGCCATGGCCCTACGGCTGAGGCCGAGGCGAGTGTCCTGTCTTCTGCAGCGATGACGCGGGTCCTTACCCACGTCTACCTTCGCGATCCCAACGTCGACCTCGACAGCCTGCTGGAGCCAGCGACCGGCGAGCTTGCCGCTGTCGCTGCAGAGGCCATGAAGGGTCGTGCGGAGGCTCTGATGTCGAAGTTCCGGGCCTTCAGCAGCAGGCCGAAGCGAGGCGCTGCCGGTCTTGCAGCGTCACGAGGCGAACCCGCTCCGCGCAGCTCCGTCGCCAACAAATGACCCCGCTGTGGCTCATGTCCTACTTTCAGCTCCTGCAACATGCTTTATGCCTCGGGGAGGCGTTTAAACTTGTGTTTGGTGTTGTGATAACAGTTATGGACTGTAATATTTGCTTTTGAATTCTTTGAAATTTGCGCTCTTCCTACTTGCTTATGTTCTACGCCGGCAGAGCCCGGCCCCGCGCATACCTCAGCCGCCGTTAGCCCCAAATGGAAACCAGGATGGGACCAAGGAGTGAGGGGCTACGTGACAAGTTAGGCTCCTGAGTCGCGATGCTCAGGAGTCCCCCTTGGCGCACGAACAGCAAGTAGGGAGGTGAGATGTGGGGGTGAATCTACCGTTCTACGTCTGCAGAGCCCGGCCCCGCGCATACCTCAACCGCCGTTAGCCTTTCGGAACTAAGGAGTGACGGGCTACGTGACCAGTTAGGCTCCTGAGTCGCGATACTCAGGAGTCCCCCTTGACGCTCGAATGGCCTTCGTACCTTGGCTCCGCTCGGGGAGAGACGCGCGACGAACCCGGCCCGAGGGGCCTGGCTGGGTGGCGTACTTCTAGGAGTGACCCAGGCGCAGCCCCTGTGCCCTTCCCCCTCGCGCGGCACTCCCGAGGGGAGGCGCTGCGATGAGGCCGGACACTGAGCTCTGGGCTCCCTGAGGTTGATGTGGCCGGGGGCCACCCTCAGTTGTTTATCACCAGCGCGGAGCATAGCGCTTCCGTATGTGTACGGGCATAGCCGCTCCTCGGCAGTGTCGTCGGCCAGCGCGGAGCATGGTGCTTCCACTGGTGCATGGGAGGGGGCTCCCCTCCGGGAGGAGCCCCCGGGGCGTGTATAGCCCCGCCCTGACACGTGGCTGGCACGGTGGGGCATGAGGAGGTGTATTTGGGCACCCGTGAGCCAGCGCGGGACTCACGGGGCCCTACCTCTAGGCGGGTTGCGCCTGGCACTGGGCCTTAACTTGTGATGTGTTCTTGCAAATTTGGCTAGATGCCGATGCTCTACATCCTCGGGTCCCGGCCCTCGAGCGGGTCTCAGCCGTCGCTGGTTTGCCAGGTCATGATGCCGTGGACAAAGCCAGAGGGTGAGGGCTCGAGAGCCAGTAGGAGCCCTGAGTCGCGATGCTCAGGTACCCCCCCTTTAACGTGCAAGCTTGGTTAGATGTCGACGCTCTACGTCCTCGGGTCCCGGCCCTCGAGCGGGTCTCAGCCGTCGCTGCTTTGCCAGGTCCCGATGCCATGGACAAAGCCATAGGGTGAGGGCTGGAGAGCCAGTAGGAGCCCTGAGTCACGATGCTCAGGTACCCCCCCCCCCCCTTAACGTGCAAGCGGCCGACATGAAGGAAGAAGAGGTGCCGCGGACAGGCATCAAATAACAAGCATGATGGGTCGAATGCAAGGACCGAAAATAAACACAAGAGGGGTACGTGCCGCTGGGTCTGACCCGGGCGACTTGGGGACGATGCAGCCCGAGGGGTGCCCCCAAACAAAGTAAACTAGGAACATAAAGTAAAGAGGGGATACATGCCACAGGGACGGACCCATGCGGCCTCGGAATAATGCAGCCCTGGGGGCGCTCCCAGCTGGAAATGAAACTTGAAAGATGTCACCTGATAGTGTTGAGGATGAAGTGGTGTTGAAGTAGCGGACGTCATGGGCTGCTGAAGCCGGTCTTCACGAGCCCCCAGGCCCAGGAGCCTCGGGAGGTTTCGGAGGCGTTGGTGGCTCCTTGCGAACCGTCTCCATCTCTGCCAGGACTACGGAACGCCTGGCCTCCTAAGTCTCTAGGATGCTTCCTATGAGGCGCTGGCGCACAGCAGGCGCGTTCGCAAGCCGTAGGGCATGCGAACGTAGCTATGAGGTGGGACTTCGCAGTGCCCCACGCGTGAGGGCCAGAAGCGCTTCTAAGAGGCGGCTCGGTTGAGCCCTGGGATGTCGATGCAGACACGCAGCCCACCATCCTCGCCTAGATGGGGAGCTGCGGCGGGTAAGCGGCGGCTGCCACTCATGACTCTTGACTCCTGCAACTCCTACATGATCTGACTGGCGAACTCCTGAGGGTCTGCCCCTCCTTGCCTTGCTCCTTCCTGAGGGAAACGTGTTTTGAAACACGCCTCCAAGTGGTGCCCAAGCGCCTCATTTGTGACCTTAGCGAGGTTGGTGGCCCTCCAGGAGGGAGCCCCCTAGCCCTGCTTGAGGAGGGCGCCGGGCGCGCCTTCCTATGTGACAGAAGGAGGTGCCCCCTGAGCAGGCGCAGACCCTGAAGGGCTTGCCTCCTGAGGGGTCGGGCCTGGCGATGTCTTCTTCTTCTTGGGAGTGGTCTCGGGGAGCCTCCCGCTCCTGTGATCTGGGTCTTCAAGTGATGTGGCCTGAAAAGCTCGTTCCAGGGAGCACACTGCGTCTCTTTCTTCACAATGCACCGTGATGACTCCACCACTTCCTGGCATCTTGAGGACGTTGTAGCCATGATGAGTCACCGCCATGAACTTGGCGAGAGCTAGGTACCCGAGGATGGCGTTGTATGGCAGGCGAATATGGGCGACATCGAAGTCGATGAGCTCGGTGCGGTAGTTGTTGCGCGCCCCGAAGGTGACAGGGAGGCGGACCTGCCCAATTGGAACTGTGGAGCCATCTGTGACTCCGGAGAAAGGCTTGGTTAGCTGAAGCTGATCGTAAGGCACTTGGAGATTGTTGAATGTCTCTACGGATAGGACGTTGAGCCCTGCCCCGCTATCGATGAGGGTCCTGGTGACTTGCACGTTGCTGATGACTGGGGAGCAAAGCATCGGGAGGACTCCGGTTGTGGCCGCGCACTTGAGCTGATCCGCTGAGCTGAACATGATGGCGCACGCCGACCACCTGGGGGCACGTGGCTTCAAGCTTGGGGAGGGCTGCATTCACTTCGCGGGCAAACTGCTTGAAGATGCGTTGAGAGGCTAGGGCTTGAGCTCCGCCCAAGATGCAGGCGATCACGCGCGGCTCCTCAAAGCCCCCAGCCCCCTCGTCCTGATGATGGTCCTCGTTTCTCCTTTGCTGCAGCGGCAGTGGAGGGAGGCCTGCGTTTCCTTGCAGACGATCCTCGCAAGGCTGATCCCTCCAGTCTCCCTCGCGAGGCTGATCCTGCCAGCGATCCTCGCAAGGTCGGTCGCGCCACCCTTGGTGAGGGCCGCGGTCTTCCCTGCGTCCTGCATTCCTTCCTCCTCCTCGGCCATAGCCTCGATCGTTGCGGTCGGGCGTCGGTCGATCCTTCCTTCTCGCACGGCTCGGAGCTCTTGGCATTCGTTGGTGTTGTGGGTGTGGAGGTCGTGGTACACATAGTACCGGCTGCCTTTGAAAGACTCGGGCTGATCTCTGCCCCGCTTGGTGTCTGGTTCTGCCGTGAGCACGGCAGCCCCCTTGCGCTTCACGTCGTTGGCCTTGGATTTCTTCTCTTCTGGGTCTGCGGCTGGCAACTCGAGGAGGGAAAGGCGCCCTTCCTCAGCCCTGGCGCACTTGGTCGCTAAGTTGAACAACTCCAAGGAAGTGCATAGATCTTCATGCATCGCCAGCTCCTCCTTCATCGTGACGTCACGCACACAGTCAGAGAAGGCTGAGATGATGGCATCCTCGGTCACCTTGGGAATCTTGAGGCATGCATTGTTGAAGCACTGGATGTACTTCTGCAGGGTCTCCCCTAGTTGCTGCTTGATGCGGCGCATGTCGCTCACGGTTGGTGGCCGGTCACGAGCACCTTGGAAGTTGGCGATGAAACGGGTGCGCATCTCGTCCCAGGAGGAGATCGTGCATCGGGCCAGGTTCAGGAGCCAGGTGCAGGCCCCATTCTTGAGCGCCATGGGAAACCAGTTCGCCATGACCTTCTCGTCCCCATTGGCGGCTTCGATGCCCAGCTTGTAGAGATGGAGGAACTCCGCAGGGTCGGCCGTGCCGTCGTAGCGAGGAGGCAGGTCCGGCTAGAACTTGCAGGGCCACGCAACACTGCGCAGCTCGGTGGTGAAGGCGCGGCAGCCTGCTGTGGCCACAGAAGGCCTCTGGTGACGAGGAGCTTGGTCTTGCGGGCCCTCATGCGCTGCAACTGGGAGCAGCGCGGGGTCTTGGCATGCTGGAACAGGAACGTAGTCGCGACGGGCCCGAGCGGGGAGCACTCGGGCAGCTTCTTGGGGATGAGGGACCTCTTGGCAGCTCCGCTCTTGCTGCGCTGGCGCCGGACGGAGTGGGTTCCATCCAGGGGCCACGCGCCTTGGGGCCAGGGCGTCTTCTTGAGGGGGAGGCGGCTGAGGCGCCCCCGGAGCTTCATTGCCCGCGCAGGGCGGGGCGTGGTGCAGCGAGAAGGACGGCGCGGGGGAGCCCCCTGCGGCACGGACGAGCTCGGCGACGCGGTCGAGCCACTCTTCGTAGACATCGTCGACTAGGCGGTAGCATAGGAGCTCGTTTGCCGCGATGAGCGCAGCTCGAGCCTCCATGGCCGCGCGGAGTGCGCAGGACAAAGAACCAGCTGGGGCGAGCGAGGGAGTAGCAGTACGGCCGTCTCGCCTCATGGACGGATGCTGGGATGGTGCTTGCTGCTCGTTTCCCGCTGGGCCGGTGGTGGCGTTGATGGCAGGCGACGGGGAACGGCAGGGGTGGCCGCCGACGGGGGCCTTTTGGGCAACGCGGGAAGCGAGAGCGGCACGGCGCTCGGCGCGGGCCTGACAGGCGTCTGACATGGACGCGATGGTCGATGAAGAACAGGGCGGTGGAAGACGAATTCCGGCGCACCCCTACCTAGCATGCCAAATGTTGGATTTCGGGTTCTGGCAGACCCTCTAGATTCGAACACTGGGGTGCGCAGAGATTTCGCCCACTACCTACCTGCACCTCACCGCCTCGCTATGATCTAAGCAATCAGAGGAACAACACAAGAGACACAGAGTTTATACTGGTTCAGGCCACCATTGTGGTGTAATACCCTACTCCAGTGTGGGTGTGGTGGATTGCCTCTCGGGCTGATGATGAACAATACAATGAAGAACAGCCTCGCGAGGGTCTGTTCTTGGCTGTTGTGATGAACTACTAGGGGGAGTTCAGTCTCTCTTTCTACTGGCTTCCAGATGAGGATCCGATTCCATCCCATCTCTCTACCTTGTGGGTGGCTAGTCCTATTTATAGGCAAAGGCCCTGGGCCTCTTCCCAAATATTGAGCGGGAAGGGCGCCAACAATTGGCCATTTTGAAGGGGAACATCTAGTACACTTATCCTGACTAAAGTTGGTCCTCGCCTGTCAAAGGCTCTGACGATGACGCCTTCCTGGGCTCCACGATGACTTCCTTCTTGCCGTTGCGACGATCTTGGTCTTGTTGCACCGAAATGGATGCATTTGCTTGATGCTCTCGCCTGCGCTTGCTCCCTTTGCACCAAAGAGGAAAGGAGGACATTGCGCGGCCTGGCGCCCGCCTGGCGCCCTTGGTCGTCATGGCTTGCGTCATGGGCACCTCATGAGGTACCCCGCCTTGATCTCTCCGCCTCCTCGCGAGCCAGCCTGACGACGCCGTGCCTAAGGAGGCTCCTTGTCGTCCACCCCGCGAGGCTTAGCCCCTCGCGAGGGTCTTGAGCTTGTGCTGATGAAGATGGGCCGCGCTGGGCCGCCCCTTGAGCCACGCCATAGGCTGCAGGCAGGCAAGTCTAGCGACCCCCGTTCCCAGAACGCCGACAGGTTCAAAATCCTTAAAGATTTTTTCCGCTTTATGCAATGAATCGGTTTTTGTCCGATCAAGCGTGTATAGCGCCCCAAGTTCGGCCTTCCGAATACTAGGGGTTGTGCCAAAATTTAAAATTATCGAACTCCTATGGCTAAGTGAGGGTGATAAAGCTATATAATCTGATTGCCTTGTTCGTTGTGCTAAACACCTCCTTAAAGGACCGAAGACTTGGATAAACAGTGTTTAGATTTATCTCGAACACCCATGTGCTAGTTACGTGGGGGCAGAAGCCGATGACTGGCCAACTCTTGGATTTAATAAACGGCTGCACAAGAGGTAAAATTTTAAATAAACAAGCAATATATTGCATAATGAACCTGTTTTAATTACAGGATACGATAAAATGAATGTATTCATTTAAAGATTACATCCTTCACACATTGCTCCGCCACAAGGAGGGATCCCTCCAGGACACTGTCATAGTATAGTTCGGGTCGGCGGTGCTCCTTGCCCTTAGGAGGCCCCTCGGTCATCAGCGTCGTGGCATCCATCTTCGCCAAATGCATCTTTGCATGGGAAAAGGCCATCCGTGCACTTTCAATGCAAACCGACCGCTTTATGACTTCAAGGCAAGGGCAGGCATTCACAAGCCGCTTCATGAGTCCAAAGTAGCTACTGGGCAAGGGCTCGGCAGGCCATAACCGGACTATGAGGTCCTTCATGGCCAGCTCGGCCGCCTTGTGCAGCTCGACCAGCTGTTTCAGCTGGTCCCTCAAGGGCATCGAATGTTCTAGTCCAAGGTATTGAGCCCAGAACAGCTTCTCCTTAGAGCTCCCTTCTTCGGCTCGGTAGAACTCTGTGGCATCTGGCAGATCCGCAAATGCTCCTGGAGAACTCTAAATTCGGGTCAGTAAAAAGAATGTCTCCTTTACATGCGTGCTTTGCATAACAAAAGCCTTACCCGCCGCAATCTTCTTGGCCGCCTGGACTTCCTGGAGGGCCCTCTGGGCTTCGGCCCTGGCGTCTTGCATGCTCTGGAGGGCCTTGGCAAGCTCAGACTCTTGAGTCTTAGAGTCACGCTCCAAGGATTCGTACTTCTTGACGGCATCCTGGACCTCTTGCTGGACCTCGCTGACTCGGGCCTCCTGCTTCTCGCACGCGGCGTGTTCCTTGGCCGTTTTGTCTTCAGCCTCGGCTAAAGCCTTCTTCAGGGTTGCCACCTCGGTCGTGGCCCCTAACAAAGTTCCTGACGCTTTAATAAGCACGAACCATTTATCCTTTACAAACATACATACAGGGTAGTACATACCTTGGCTTTCTTCCAGTTGTCTCTTCACGAGGCCGAGCTCCCCCTCGGCCTGCTCCAAGTTCTACTTCAGTCCAGAGACCTCCGCAGTATAAGTGGCAGCAGCCAGCAGCGACACATGCTTATTCACATAGACATCTTATGTTAGACTCCTCCGGATATTATTTGATCCTCTGTTCAGTTTTTCTTTCCGAACACCAAACAGAGCATCAAGGGCTACTGTCTATACTATGATATTCTTTCACAATTTTATTACTTACCTCAAAGCCTGTTAGAAGGCTAGTGCAGGCTTCGGTCAGTCTGCTCTTGGCGGACTGGATCTTCTCGATCACCTTACTCATAAGAGTACGGTGTTCGTCAACAATGGAAGCACTTCGAAGCGCTTCCAGCAATCTGTCCGGTGCCTCTGGATGGACAGAGGTCATCGGTGGAGGCGGCTCACCCCCCCCTCGTTCGGGAGAGGCTGCTGCCTGAATCCGGAGCCACTTGGGTCTCCGGAGTCGTATTCGGCTGGGCGCCAAACTGGCTGCGGCCCCCACCATCGGTGTCCATGGGGGTCTTTCCCCCATGTGTTCGTCAACCGGGGTTTCACACTCCGGCGTCACCGAGACGGTCTCCCCTCGGCCTGGTATCCTTCGAGACAACACCTCGGTGTTGTCCGCAGCCTTGGGGGAGGAGGCCGTCAGAAGGGACCCGTTGTTCATCACCGACGGGTCCAGCGATCCCTCCGAGGAGGAGGATATCTCGATGTTGCACTTGGACGGACTGCAGGTGCATGTCTGGCACATTAAAAAAGCGATAAAGCAACAAGGCTAGAAATACTATGTCCGGATACTTACAATTTGGCCAGGGTCTTGACCCTGGTCTCCCACTCCTCGCTGCTGTAGGTGGCTACGACGGAGTAGTCCGGAAGGAAGGTTTTTCCCTTCTTGGATGCCTCGGCCTCCCCATGTGGGGAGGCCTTCCTCTTCTTTCTCCCTCCAGTAGGGGGGGAAGGATTTCCTCCTCCTCATCGCCTTCGATGGAGGAGTGCGTCTTGGTGTCTTCAGACATCATGTCCAAAGCACCCTTGCGCCGGAGATCCTCTCTGGTCCATGTGGCCTTCTTCTTGGCTTTCTTCTCCGGCACCTCATAGGGCGCCGGAAACAACATCCTCGTCAAAAGAGGTGTTTCTAGATCTTCAGGTAGCAGAGACGGACAGTTAATCTGCTCCGCTATCGCAACCCAGGCCTGATAGATTGGCATGGAGGCTTAGGTTCCTCCCGCAGATATGCTAGTAAAAGGTATATTGCGCAAACATGAAAACTTACCGGATTAGCCCGGCGTTTCACATTGAGCCCACAATTTTTGGTCGAGGGCGGTGGTACTTCACTGGCCTTGAAGAGCACCTTCCATACATCTTCGTGCATCGTGTCGAAGAGCTCCAGTAGCATCTGGTGCTTGGCCAGATCAAACTCACACAAATTACAAGCCCGGTTCTGGCATGGAAGAATCCGGTGGAAGAGCATAACCTGGACTACGTTGACAAGCTTGATTTCCTTGCTTATCATGTTCTGGATGCATGACTGGAGCCCAGTCAGTTCTTCCGCTGAGCCCCAGGCTAAGCCCTTCTCTTGCTAGGAGATGAGTCGCATGGGGATGCCAGATCAGAATTTGGGAGTCGCCGCCCAGTTGGTGCCACGCGGCTCGATGATGTAGAACCACCCAAATTGCCACCCCTTTATAGTCTCCACAAAGGAGCCTTTGGGCTAGGTAAAATTGGGCATCTTGCCCAGCATGGCGCCTCCGCACTCCTCTTGTTGGCCGCTCACTACCTTTGGCTTCACGTTGAAGGTCTTTAGCCATAGGCCGAAGTGAGGTGTGATGCGGAGAAAGGCCTTGCACACGACAATAAATGCCGAGATGTTGAGGATGGAGTTGGGAACTAAGTCATGGAAGTCTAGCCCGTAGTAAAACATTAGTCTGCGGATGAATGGGTGGAGGGGAAATCCTAGCCCACGGGCAAAGTGGGAGAGAAACACTACCCTTTCCTGGGGCTCCGGGGTGGGGACGATCTGCCCCTTGGCCGGAAGCCAATGGGCTATGTCTTTGGCCAAGTATCCGGCCTCCCGGAGGTTCTTGATGTCCTCCTTCTTGACGGAGGAGGCCATCCGCTTGCCTCCCGCTCCGGACATGTTCGGAATGTTTTTTCAGAGAAGGCGAAAGCTGGGGCATTGGAGCTCAAGAATGGATGAGAAGTAAAATCATTATCCCTTTATAAAGGCAGTAAAATCATGCGCCTCCCCACGCGCCCTCAAAATCGCTTATTCCCCAAGCGTTGTGCTAATGGTGCGGTTGGGTTACCCACACCCGTATTGATGAGGATCCCATGATAAGGGGACATGATCTCTGCTTCGACAGAACGTGCCAATAAAACCGCCTCGCGAAATGTGTTGTAGCAGGTTGGGAAAACTGTTCGAATAAAAACCGGGTCGCGGCATGATGTCACGCTATGAAGAAGTTGTCAACAGATTAGACTCGTGGAATATTGTACTCTCTACGGTGGTATGTGGAGTTTGTTTGTAGAGCCGGACATGATTCTTGTGTTCAAGATCTACTTTGGAGTATTCGGAGAAGGAACCTGCCTTGCAATGCCGAAGACAATCTATGCGCTGGACCCAATCATCATTGAAGCCTGGTTCAGGGGCTACTGAGGGATTCCTGGATTAAGGGGTCCTCGGAAAGCCGTACTATATGTGTGTGCCGGACTATTGGGCTATGAAGATACAAGATAGAAAACTTCGTCCCGTGTCCGGGTGGGACTCTCGTTTGCGCGGAAGGCAAGCTTGTTGATTCGGATGAGTGGATTCCCTTCTCTGTAACCGACTCTGTGTAACCCTAGCCCCCTCCGGTGTCTATATAAACCGGAGGGTTTACTCCGTAGGACAACAACAATGATAATCATAAGCTAGCTTCTTGGGTTAGCCTCTACGATCTCGTGGTAGATCAACTCTTGTAATACTCATATCATCAAGATCAATCAAGCGAGAAGTAGGGTATTACCTCCATACAGAGGGCCCGAACCTGGGTAAACATCGTGTCCCCCGCCTCCTGTTACCATTAGCCTTAGACGCACAGTTCGGGACCCCCTACCCGAGATCTGCCGATTTTGACACCAACAACGGGTCTTCACGAAGTGTTTCCACGGTGTCATCTTTCCAAGAAGGGGGTGCAGGAATGGGGATCGGGATTTGTGGATTTGGCGATTGCCGGCACTGGAGTAGACGAGCCGGCGAAGCTTAAGGAGGAAGACTTAAATAGACCCAGAATTTTTTATCGGAAACGATGCTTACAAAACAACTCTGTGTGATGTTGTAGATATTTTTTATTAGCTGTGAAAGACGAATTTGGAGTAAAGTGGCAACATATGGTGTTTTAAATGTACGGAAAAAATATTTGTAGTACTAATACAACTGTCATGCCAAATTTCGGAAAATATCAGGGGTCATTTGACCTTTTAAGACATTTAAGTGATTTTCTAGCCATTTAATGACCGTAATTGAAATTTCAACTACATGTACATGCAGCAGCTAACCAAAACGGTTTGAAAATTCATATTTTGTGTACTTGTGTGCGATTTAATTCCATGTGCAGTAAATTGGAAGTAATTTTCAAACATATTGGTCTAACGGCTATGACACAATTAAGCATGGAGTGCCATGGCATTTAAATTCCAAAAAATTAAAAACATGAAACCTTACTTGAGGTAATGTCATGCCACCAAGATGATGTGGTACAAAAATTGGCCTGTTTGATGAAAGTTTGGACACTTACGCCTCACAAACTAGAGCAACTCACTAGAAGGCTCGTGGTTCTGAGACGAAACAATGCATGTTTGCTGATGAACGGTAGATAACTTCCTCTTACGACCTTCAAAAAAAATTTACTTGTAATGTGCACTCATACTAACTGTTATGTGAAAATTTGGAAAATTTTAGGGGCCATTTGACCTTTTGAAGACATTTAAGTGATTTTCTAGCCATTTAATTACCGTCATTCAAATTTGAACTAGATGTACATGCAATGGCTAACCATAACTGTTTGAAAAATCGTGTTTGTGTACTTGTGTGCGAGTTAATTCCATGTGCAGTAAATTAGAAGGAATTTTCAAACATATTGGTCTCACGGCATGGACACATGCATGGAGTGCCATGGCATTTTAATTCCAAAATATTAAAAATGATCAGGAAAACATGAAACTTTGCTTGATCTAATGTCATGCCACCAAGATGATGTGGTACGAAAATTGGCCTGTTTGAAGAAATTTTGAACACACACCCCTCACAAACCGGAGCAACTCACTAGAAGGATCGTGGTTCTGAGAGGGAACAATGCATGTTTGAAGACGAATGGCAGATAGCTTCCTCTTACGGCCTTCAAAAAATTTCAACTTATAATGTGCACTGATACAAACTGACACGTGAAAATTTGGAAAACTTTAGGGGTCATTTGACCTTTTGAAGACATTTAAGTGATTTGCTAGCCATTTAATGACCGTAATTCAAATATGAACTAGATGTGCATGCAACAGCTAACCATAACGGTTTCAAAAATCATATTTTTGTGCTTGTGCCCGAGTTAATTCCATGTACAGTAAATTAGAAGGAATTTTCAAACATATTGGTCTCACGGCATGGACACATGTACATGCATGGAGTGCCATGGCATTTTAATTCGAAAAAATTAAAAAATGATCAGGAAAATATGAAACCTTGCTTGATGTAATGTCATGCCACCAAGATGACGTGGTACAAAAATTGGCATGTTTTATGAAAGTTTGGACACACACCCCTCACAAACCGGAGCAACTCACTAGAAGGCTCGTGGTTCCGAGAGGGAACAATGCATGTTTGATGATGAACGACATATAGCTTCCTCTTACGTCCTTCAAGTTTTTTCTACGTGTAATATGCACTGATACAAACTATCATGTGAAAATTTGGAAAATTTCAGGGGTCATTTGACCTTTTGAAGACATTTAATTGATTTCCTAGCCATTTAATGACCGTAATTCAAATTTGAACTAGATGTACATGCAATGGCTAACCATAACAGTTTCAAAATCATATTTGTGTACTTGTGTGCAAGTTAATTCCATGTGCAGTAAAGTAGAAGGAATTTTCAAACATATTGACCTCACGGATGGACATATGTACATGCATGGAGTGCCATCACATTTTTTCCAAAAAAAATAAAAAATGATCAGAAAAACGTGAAACCTTGTATGATGTGATGTCATGCCACCAAGATGATTTGGTATAAAAATTGGTCTGTTTGATGAAAGTTTGGACACACCCCTCACAAACCGGAGCAACTCATTAGAAGGCTCATGGTTCCGAGAAGGGAACAGTGCATGTTTGATGACGAACGGTAGATAGCTTTCTCTTACGGCCTTCAATTTGTTTCTACGTGTAATGTGCACTAATACAACTGTCATGTGAAAATTTAGAAAATTTCAGGGGTCATTTGTCCTTTTGAAGACATTTAAGTGATTTTCTAGCCATTTAGTGACTATAATTCAAATTTGAACTACATCTACATGCAATGGCTAACCATAATGGTTTGAAAAATCATATTTGTGTACTTGTGTGCGAGTTAATTCCATGTGCAGTAAAGTAAAATGAACTTTCAAACATATTGGTCTGACGGCATGGACACATGTACATGCATGGAGTGCCATGGCATTTTTATATCAAAAAATTAAAAAATGATCAGAAAAACATGAAACCTTGCTTGATGTAATGTCCTCCCACCAAGATGATGTGGTACAAAAATTGGTCTGTTTGACAAAAGTTTGGACACACACCCCTCACGAACCGGAGCAACTCACTAGAAGGCCCATGGTTCCGAGAAGGGAACAATGCATGTTTGATGATGAACGGCAGATAGCTTGCTCTTACGGCCTTCAATTTTTTAAGTGTAACGTGCACTAATACAACTCTCATGTGAAAATTTGGAAAATTTCAGGGGTCATTTGACCTTTTGAAGACATTTAAGTGATTTTCTAGCCATTTAATGACCGTAATTTAAATTTGAACTACATCTACATGCAATAGCTAACCATAATGGTTTGAAAAATCATATTTGTGTACTTGTGTGCGAGTTAAAAAATCATGAGACGATGTAAATATCTGGTGTTCAAAAACAAAAATGTAAAATCTGGCAAGACAACCGGCCCTACACGATTAGCACTCTATTTCGCGCCTCGAGGTTTGGAAGGTGAGTGGCGGGCTTTATTAACCAGACACGGTTCTGCATTGGGAACCATCAGCTATTATGTTCACACATGGACTTTGCTGCGGGGATCGTGTGTAATCCACACTACAGTACTCATAAATTTCGGCGACCGACGCGCGTACTGTTCCAGTTGATCTAGATTCCGGCCGCCAATAAATACTACCTTGCTCATGTCGTCCCGCCTACATTCTCATCTAGATCCTCCCCTTGCTCGCCCTCTCTCTCTCTCAAATCTCTACCATGGCGCCGCCGATCTGCACATGCGCTGACGAGAAGTCACCACACCCCGAGGACGCTCACTCGATGAGCAGCAACGAGGACACCTACGCGCCGCCGGACGAGGTTGCGCCGGACCCCCCAACTTTGGATTGGTTTTGGGGCCAGTATGATCTTTATCTTTGGAAGTCGCTGTTGCCGGCTATGAAATCCAGGCAAGTGGCTTTCAAGAAGGAGATGGTGGAGGAGGATGCTAGGTACCAGGTAGCCTGTGAAGCCCGTGATGCCGCCTGGAAAAAGGAGGCGGCGGAGCTTTGGGGGAGGGCGCATCATCGTGCGGAGGAGGTGTACGAAGATGGGTACTTCACGAGGAAGGCCATAGGCACTAAGAACCTCGTCGCTGCATGGAGTTGGGCCGATAAGCTCCAGCGTGCCACCGATGAGGAGCTCCAGTGGGCACCCAATGAAATGGCAAGATCGTTCGCGCGCGTCCGCCTGTAAGAGGCAGATCGGCACATCAAGCACTGCAAGGCGGAGGAGGCAGAGTACTCCCTCCGCTCTAGGAAGACGCCGCGCACCAGGGAGATGCTGGCGAGGTGCTGCAGGAATACTGGCCCCAGGAGGGATTATTAGTTTTAGTATTATTCGTTTTCAATTTTATGCATTCTACCTAGTACTTAAGTATCATCATGTATATGTGATGATATTATATATATTCTGTGATGAACTAATGAACAATTAATATTATTTATATATATATATATATATATATTATGAATTCCATTTTCTATCTGTTTTTGTATAATAATTTGAATCTATCTGTTATCATCCACATATACATGATGGAAAGCATATAAACACACATTGAAACGGAACATATAAGAACGGAAAATAAAGTACACACATTGAAACAGAACAATAAATAGAGCAATAGTATGATTACTGTGAATACATAGCTATCCACGTCGAAATGACTCGATGAAATAAAGCACGTCCATGAGACCATGACCAGCAGCCCTTGCCTACGGTAGCTCTTGGCTCTGCCTGAACTCGTGCAGGCGTTCGTCCAAGCGATCGACACGCTCGCGGTACATCTGGAGCACAATCTTGAGCTCCAAGTTGTCTATTTCATCCGAGATCGCCACCTCGAGGATGCGACGGCCATGTTCCTCTACTGCGCCTAGGTGGACACCTGGGCCAAGGAGGTGGTCGAGCCTACAGACCAGCGCATTGGCATCGAGCGGGCCACGGACAAGGCCAACGACGCGACCCATGTAAATAGTGCGGCAGGTGTCCGGTGCAAGTACGGCACGGCCGGCCTCTGGTGCAAGTATGGCGCAGAGGGCTTGTGCCCACTCCTGGCGAGGAATGGAGGTACTAACGGAACGTGTACCCAGCTGCGACGCCCTATTGACAGCAGGCAAGCACCAATGGATCCGCTCTTGCTGTGCGGCGCGCCGCGCCTCTCACTCTGTGGCGCTCCAACACTCTTGTCGTGCGGCGAGCCACAGCCTATCGGCGCGGACGTGCCTAGCTTGCTCTATGGCGCACCATCGATCATGTTGTGTGGTGAGCTACAACCTCTTGGCGCTGACATGCCTACCTTGATCCGCGGCACTGAAGCGCCATGCACCAAAGGTCTGCTCAACCCTGGTGATGACACACATCACGGCATCGTCCATCGCGTTGCTGGGGAGTGCCACGGCCTCGATGGGCGGTGGCACATTCTGGTTTTCCTTGTCGACGAGGTTGATGGCAGAGGCAGCTCTTTGGTGCGTTCGCATGCTTGGAAAAGGTGGATGTGCTACAGGCTGTGCTTGTTGCCTCCGTGCTTCGCGCCACGCCTAGGTTTATGTGCAATATTGCTGAGTGGCGGGAAACAGGTGAGGAAATGGCGGGAAACAGTGGCATGTTCATAGAACATCATCAATTAATGGAAACTTACAATATAAAGGAACATCAAGCTAGCACAAGAAGTAGATGATGATGAGATGAACGCAGACCACACTAGGGAACCCATCGGTGATGAATTCATCAATCGAAACGGTGTACACTAGCAAGCGTTTGCCCACAGCCCACACGGCTTATTCCATCACAAACAGGTCGGATGGATCAAATGTATGCCACGTATACACTTTGTCAAAAATTAATGCGGTAGACCTTCTTTAACATATATTAAAAAATAAAATAAAAATAAAAAACAAGGACCTCAAGGTTAAATTAGCCGAGGGAATGGGTCATTTCGGTCATTTGACCGATATGACCCATCCTATCAGTTAATTTAACATCAACACAACTTCCCATCCAGTCACCCATCTGATGGCTACTCCATCCTGAGCACACTTAACTTGAGAGTTCTCTTAGATGAGCCACTGGTGGAACAGCTAGTCCTTGCTGATATAGGATGCATCTTTGCATCCTTATGGCATATCTGGATGACCGCCCGTCCCCCAATGGCCAATACATGTTGTGTAGATAGAGCATATCAAATATGTCTCATTAGAAGCAATCGTCTGTGTTGTTATTGGTCTTCCCACACATTTTTTATTACAGACCTGCTTGCCGCGTATCACACACATCTAGTTATATTGAACCGTTTATGTTCTCTTGTCTCAACACAAACAGTTCATCCGAGTGAACCGCGTGATGTATATCGCACACACCTTGATCTGGTTGGCCGTTTCTTTTGTGTTGCCTAATCACAAACAGTTCATCCGAGTGAACCGTATGTTGTGTATCGCACACGCCTTCATCTGGCTGCCCATTTCTTTTGTTCCTCCTCATCGCAAATAGTTAATTGAACTGAACCGTAAGCCCTGCATCGCACGGCAACTAAAATCTGAATTGTGTTTGATGCAACTGTCATCGCAAATGTTTTGCACATTTTAGACGGTTCTCTGACACCACCGTTTGTGATTATTGCATTGCATATAGTTTCTCGAAGGGTCTCTGATCGTAGTGTCGCATTAGCAGCATCCTGTAGTAGTGCTAGTCCATGTTGGCATGAGAAATTTACAAGCTCTCTTAAAGGGGGAGCACATCCTTGGACTAACAAATGTGTCTTTTGCCAAAGATCGTCCTTGTAGTGCTTGCATTCCTAGAAAGCTTCATGAAAAGGATCATAAAGTGAAGTCTATCATCACCACCTTGAGGCCCCTTGAGCTTATTCATTTGGATCTTTTTGGGCCTCCAACTTATGATAATTTCGGGGGGAGGAGGTATTGCCTTGTCATTATTGATGACTTCACAAGATATACTTGGGTGTTCTTTCTCAATACCAAAGATGAAACTCAAGAAACCTTCATCAACTTTGCCAAAGAAGCTCAACGTCAACATAATTGTGAGATCAAGACAATTCGAAGTGACAATGGCACCGAGTTCAAGAACTACACTATGGATGAATTCTTTAGTGAAGAGGGGATAAACCATCAATATGCCGCACCATATACTCCCCAACAAAATGGTGTTGTGGAGAGGAAGAATCAGACTCTTATTGAGATGGCTAGGACCATGCTTGACGAGTAAAAGTCTCTATACAAGCTTTGGGCTGAAGCCATCAACACTGTGTGTCATGCTTCAAACTGGCTTTATCTTCGCAAGCTCAAGAACAAGACCCCATATGAGCTCCTAATTGGGAGAAAGCCTAACGTCAAATACTTCCGGTTATTCGGTTGTAAGTGTTTCATTTTAAACAAGAAATCCCAGTTAGCTAAGTTTGAGTCTAGAACTTATGAGGGCATATTTGTTGGATATGCATCAATCTCTCATGCTTACCGAGTTCTCAGTAAATCCACTGGATGCATTGAGGAAACCGTAAATGTGGAATTTGATGAAGATAATGGCTCCCGAGTGGAGCAAATTGTTCCTAGTGTTGTAGGTGATGAGGCTCCTTCACAAGCTATAAGGACCATGGGGATAGGCCACATTCTTCCACAAGAAACACCCCAAGTCCATGTCGAAGAAGAAGGAGTAAGATCCCCTCTTATGGAGTCTCCACAAGGGAAGTCAGCACCGGCACCTCTTGAACAAGATGCTGCGGAAGATCATGTATCTATCCAAGAACAACATCAAGTCCCTCATATTCCTGAGCAAGATCAAGAACAAGCTCTCTAAAATGGTGAAGAACCAATTATTGAGGCTCAAGATCAAGCTCAAGTTCATGATCAAGATCAAGATCAACCCCAACCGCAAGTGTCTTCATCATCATCACTTCCCAATGAGCAATAACTTGTGGTTGCGAAGAGAAGGGTGTCTCTGAGGCTAAAACAATCTCAAGGTCAAGCTTCTTCATCAAGTCCAAAACCAAGTGAAGAAGAGCTTGCAATTAAGGAGCAAAAAGTGGCAGCCAAGATAAAGCATCTTCAACATCGCACCAAGAACATCTATGGAAACATCAAAAAGGGGGTAACTACTCGTAGACATTTGGAAAACTTTTGTGAACATCACTCGTTTGTCTCTTATGTTGAGTGGAAGATGCACTTGACGATCCGGATTGGATAGATTCCATGCATGAAAAACTCAACAAATTCACTCGCAACAAGGTGTGGACCCTGGTGGAAAGACCCAAAGAGAATCATAATGTCATTGGAACAAAGTGGATCTTCAAGAACAAACAATATGAACATGGACAAGTTATTAGGAACAAGGCAAGGTTAGTGGCACAAGGTTTCACCCAAGTTGAAGGTTTGGACTTTGATGAAACTTTTGCCCCCATTGCCCATCTTGAATCCATTCGCATCTTGCTTGCTCATGCCTCTCACCATGATTTTAAATTATACCAAATGGATGTGAAGAGTGCATTTGTTAATGGTCCTCTTATGGAGTTGGTGTAGATCAAGCAACCTCCCAGTTTCAAAGACCCCGATCACCCCTCTCACATTTATGAACTCCATAAGGCACTCTATGGACTCAAACAAGCACCTCATCCTTGGTGATCACCTTACGGTGTTCCTAAGCAAGAAAGGGTTCCAGATTGGGGTAATAGATTCTTCTCTTCACAAAGAGGGTAAAAGGAGAGTTGTTGGTTTGCCAAATATATGTTGATGATATTATGTTTGGGTCCACTAACCATGCTATTATGTTTCTTTGCCAAATTTATGTTGACGAAATTCTTTGGGAGCCCCGTGTGCATGGGGTGTCCAGGGGATTTTCACCTATTTATCTATCTATCCCCATGCCTTATGTCATGCACTTATACTCATTTGTGTTTTCTGTGGTGTGTTGTTGGGTGTTTGTGTGTGTTTTAGACTCCACTGACAAGAGGGCCGAGCTCCGTCGCAAGCGCCCAAAGGGAGGATCAAGGGAGTTCAGGGTTGCTCGTCACCAGCCGTCTGAGGGCATTGGTTAGGGGTCTGAGTCTAGGCAGGGCCGTGTTCGCCGTGCAGCCACCAAGTGGCCTGTTGTTGAGGCCTCCGATGATTCTGAGGAAGAGTATGACTCGCAAGATGATGCTCACTATCTCAACCCCAATGATGATGTAGAGACAGAAGAAGAGGATGATCGTGTTGATGGAGGTGATGAGGATGAAGAGGATTAAGAGGAGTTTAGTCCCGAGCAAGCCATTCCGGGCGGGCGAGATCTTTTGAACATGCCCCTTGCCAAGTGGACCAAGCCAGAGCTTTGGGCTGAGAGACAGAGTTATCCTTATGTAGCTGCCACTGGTTTGGGCATGGATCCCCGGTTCAAGAACGTGTTTCAACAAAGAGTATATCATGAGCTATCATGACCAAGTCGAATAAGTTTGCACTGCACAAGCAAGTGAACACTGAGAGTCTGCGTAACAATGATCATCTATATCCCGGTGTGTATTCAGCTCTTGGGAGGTTGGGGCTCATTCCGTTCGTCACTTGCAACCATCCATACAATGAGGATTTGGTGATGCAGTTCTTTGCCACATTGTTTTTCTCAAATGACTCTTCTCGCACCGTCACATGGATGTCTGGGACCCATTGGTGCTCTGCTTCTATGGCAAAGTTTTCTGAGATCATTCTGTATCCATTCATTGATGAAGAGGCTGCATCTGAGGAGTTTGGCAGGGTTTGTGAAAGTGGGTAGCGCACTAAGGATGAGATTTCATTCGCTTACAAGCAGGAGAAGTCATTTGTGACCGGGTCCATCAAAGACCTAGTGCCTCTCTATGACACTATGCGCCATGTCTTGAGGTATACACTCACTCCTAAGGCCGGTGATTCCCACAACATTCGGAGTTCCATGTTGGATGTTTTTGTGTACCTACATCAGAAAAAGAGGGTGGATGTTCTGGACTTCATGTTCTATGAGCTCTGTCAGTGTGTGAAATAGAACAAGTCCTTGATCTATGCTCCATTCATCCCGGCATTGATTGAGTCCGTCTGCCCAGCTAAGTATATTGCTCAGTACAAGACTTCTATCCCCAAGCGCAACTACAACTAGACTCCAGCTGCTCCTACTCCATATGTGCCTATCAAGAAGGGGCTCAACCCTAGGCCCAAGGATCGTGCCACATTCACTTCTGGCATGTCCTCCACTGCTCGCATCCCTCGTGGTAAGGCCAAGTCCATTGGTTCTGAGGCCATTTTCGCCAGAGGAGAGAAGAAGTCCCTGTTCAAGACCTTGAGCAACATGTTCAAGATGTGCCAGTCTATACAACACCATAAGATTAAGGAGATCAACAATGATGAGCTTGTGAGGCGTGAGCAAAAGGCAGCAAGGGCTGCAACTGGTGAGGAGGTCGGCCCAGGGTCAGAGGACAAAGATAGTGAGGCCACAGGTCGGTTCTTTTCGATGGCTGGATGGCGTTTTGATGATGATGATGATGCTTCGAGTGCTCCTCCTCTTGTCTAGTGGGTCTGTGTGTCGCCGTATGTCCCTATTTGTTGTCTTGATGACAAAGGGGGAGAAGTGGTGGGTGTTGGTGTTCTGAGTGTGTGTTGAGATCTCAAGCCTCGTGTTTCTCTTTGTTGGTTGTTTTTAGCTGGCTTGAGATACCTTTATTTGCTTTCCGCTTGTGAGGTTGTGTGCTATCGGTTGTGCTCGTGAGACTCTAGCCTTTATATTAGTCCAAATGCTTTGATCATATCATGATTATTATGTGTCTCACGATATTTGTTGACCACACCTTTTCATGAGATCTAGGCACCGTTATAGGTTTATTATGTTGATCTCATGTCTTGACAATGATGATCTTGGGGGAGC
Source organism: Triticum aestivum (assembly GCF_018294505.1). Lineage (NCBI taxonomy): Eukaryota > Viridiplantae > Streptophyta > Magnoliopsida > Poales > Poaceae > Triticum > Triticum aestivum. The sequence goes on along the minus strand of NC_057813.1, from coordinate 80,224,361 downwards.
CTCCTATGTGTGTGCTTGATGCATTCTCAAGCATTCCTTTTTTCGGGCACACATATAGGGGGATCTACATTGATCATTCATTGTCTCATGGCTATTCAAATTTTCATATCCCCTATGTTGTGCTCTAACCACGTTGTCATCAATGCACCAAAAAGGGGGAGATTGAAAGTGCAAGTGGCACTTGTACTATGTTTTGTGTGATGACAATGTGGTTAGTCGAACTAATATTGGTTGCTAAAGTTTATCTCAGGATATTGGTTCCAAGTGCTTTGTGATGGAGATGTGCGGCCCCCCAATTCAAAAAGGTCAAAGGCGTGGTCTACCGGTGAGTCGAAGGTTTTAGTTTTTGGTTTGCTTGGAGTCATAGGAAAGACCGTACTATTACGAGGGGTTGGTGTGGATGAAAGTTGAGTGGGAATGTCTTTGCCTAACCATATACACTATCCTACCCATTCCTACCACCTAAAGTCTTAGTGTGCATGCATGTGGTACTCAGAAAGCTTATAACAGAAAGTTACAGGGTACCCCGTGCACACGGGGTCTTTTGACCCCCGTGCGCATGGGGTACTGCATAACTCTCTGGGTACCCCATGCGCACGGGGTCAGTTGACCCCCGTGCGCACGGGGTACTACATAAACTCTCTGAGTACCCCATGCACACGAGGCCTTTTTGACCCCCGTGCGCACGGGGTGGTGTGAAAGTATCTGAGTACCCCGTGCACACAGGGATCACTTAGCCCGTGCACAAGGGGTACAACGGGCAGAAAAGGCCACCCCGGGACAAACACTATAACCCCCCCTTGTTGAGCTCCACAATTGCTACACCTCATTTTTCTAAATACTCTCAATCCCTCCACCCAAACTTGTTGAAACTTTGGGGATTGGGAGAGCAAGACCCGATCTACATCTTGACCAAACCAAATCGCGTTCCCCGCAACATTTCTTCCCCATTGACTTGTTACTCTTGGAGCTTTGGCTCCTAGGCAGTTAGAGGTTCCTCCGTATGCTACCAAGCTTGTGGTGTGCTCCAGAGAAGTTTGTAAAGGTTTGGTGGTTGCCTTCAAGACCAACCCTGAGTGATTCAAGGCTCATTCATTGGGGGTGACTCAAAATAGACTATGGTGGGCCTTCGTGGCATTCCGCAAGCTTTGGCTCCGACACTGCTCTAAGCGGAGAGTAGCTCTTCCCCAAGGAAGAGTGAACTTCGGGATAAAATCCGCGTCCTTGCCTGACTTGTGGTTAATCCTTTCCCGCACCTTGATTTCCCTTGTATGCTTGTTGGCTTGCTAATTAGATTGTTGCCTAACATATCTTGATTTAAGCTTCCTTGTCATATAGGTTGTGTTCACCTAGTTGCATATCTAGTGAACCCGATTTATCCGCTAAACCTTAAAATTGACAAGAAAGTTTAAAATTTGTAGTCTCCTATTCACCCTCCCCCCTCTAGTCGATCATATCGATCCTTTCACCAAGGACGACAACATGTCGATTTTCCTTGGTACACCCTTTTTGAATACTGCAGGGATCATTATTGATTGCAACAAGAGCAAGGTCACTTTTCATATCAATGGTTTGAGCATACGATGCACTTCCTGAAGAAACAATTTCAAGTGAATGGTATTAATGTTATTGAAAAAACTCCGACAATTACTATTGGAAGTTTTCAACTCCCTCTACCTACTGTCAAAAAGAAATATGAAACACTTATTGTTGGGGAGATGCTTATCCCCGTGGAGGTAACTTCGTGTTTTACGAAAGTTCTTCGGGTTCATGTTAATCGAAAGTGATTGTTAATAACACTTGATCAACCTTATTAATGGATTATTTTCAAGAGGCATGTTGTTGATGAATTTAGTAAGCACAACCTTTTGTCCCTAATTTTTTTTCTGTTACTTTTTAGTTAAATATAATAAAATGCCATGAATATTCTGTCTTCTGAATTTTCCTGCAATAAAAAAGTGCCCAAAATGAAAGTGCTCAGAATGACCTGAAATTTTAACATGATTTTTTCTGAATATTTAAGAATTTCCGGCACTGAAAACACCACAGGTAGGGGTGCCCTAGGTGCCCACTATGCACCAGGGCATGCCACACCCATCTGACGTGCCCTGGTGGGTAATGGGTCACACAAGGCCCCCCTCACTTATCCCTTTAGCTCACTTGTCACCCACCTCCAGAAAAAATCACTCCAACTCACTCTCTCTCTCGTGTGCTTGCTCTCAAACCCGCAAATTTTGATCTCTTTGCTCGGAGCTCCATTTTTGAAACTGTTTTGGGGGATTGCTAGTTGGTATGTGACTCCTCAATTGCTCCAATCAATTTTTGTTATAGTGTTTTATAGTTTGAGTAATTAGCTACTCTTGGTGCTGCTGTAAATGAGCTTGCATGTTGAATTCTTTGACTTCCAAGTAATTTGAATGCTTTATATGACCTCTAGGTATCCATATGAGTAGTTACTATCAATCTTGTGAAGTTTTGTTGACATCATTTTGTGGCCCAAAAATTTCAGAATTTTGTTCTTAGGAAGATGGACCTTTTTTGAAGGAGTTCATCTAAGAAGAATGCCAAGGGAGTCACCAATGAATCATCAGCTGGTGACATCAACACTCCTGGATGGACAAAGGTCCGGCCATGCGTATGGCCGCACATTGCCTTCATGGAATTCGTTGCAAATGCTGGACTTACCAATTTCCTCGTAGATGAGTGTGACCAACACCACACCCTCACGAATTCCTTTCTGCAAAACTTTTATTTCCTAAATAGGCTTGAACCTCCTGTGGTGCGGTTTAATTTATACTTTGAAACTCATGAGATACCGCTCACTGAATTTTGTGAGATATGTCTAATTCCCACTGATGGGGAATTAAGAGAGCCTAGACCGACAGAGTTCAAGGACTTTCTCCTCAATTTAAAAGTGGTGAGGAAAGGGGCGTGTCGAAAGCCACAACCACTAGTCTGCAATTCCCTTATGTTCGTTACTTTGCCATATTTGTCACGAAGTGTTTGACTGCCAGAAAGAAAGGCAGTATAGTTAGCGCCCTTGACCTTGCCATCTTACGTCGTGCACTTCACAATGACCACACCAATAACCTAGGGGCTATTATGGCATGTCGTCTACACAGTAATAGGACTAAGGGTAAAATCCATGGTGGTATTTATGCCACTCACTTAGTGATACGTTTTAATGTTCAGATATGCCACCACAATTATCTGTTACCTAGAGTTTACTTAGACCACCAGGCGATGGTGGACCACCACTTTCTTGATGCTCCCGATTCTTTTAACCATATTCATTATAACTTAGTATTAAGTGAGAATACCCATGATGTTATCCCATTGCCTGCACCTTCTTCGTTTGATTCAATTACCAGGAATGGATACACTGTCCTACCAGCGGACATAGTTGCCTACCAGAATGCCTAGGTAGCAGCAGAAGAGGAGCCCCAGCAGTGGGACGCTCAGGTGCCGTTGCCTTGGCACTTTCACATGGGACCTAACGGCTACTATGGGTGGTGATTACCAAGCTAGGCCAAAGGCCTAAGCTTGGGGGAGTACGTATTTCCACAGACATTACATTCATATTCAAACACTTCATTCCAGTTGTCGGTGTTCATACTTTTCCATTGGATTATCCATCTTAGTTTTATTTTCTCGCTTTCTTCTTGTGTGTTTGAAAAACTTTGAGAAAACCCAAAAATATTTATCGCTTCTTCTAGGTTTTTCTTTCTAGTTTAATTTAGTTATAGTATTAAAAGAAAACTCAAAATGATTTCCCATTTCTTCTTTTGCTTGTTGGGAGCTTTCCCGTGTAAATAGTTTTTCTCATTTTTTTTTTCCTTCCTTAATTTGCTTTCTTTAAGAAAAAACAAAAACTCCAACAATATTTCAGTGTATTTCTCTGAAATTCTTTTTTTTGTTTTATTGAGTCGTATTGAGGAGAAGACCACGATGAAAATGTTGAGTGGCTCTCATATGCATTATTGTTGATCTAACAAAGAGCCCATATTAGTTTGTCTTCTCCTTTGAATAAAATGTTGTAGATTCCAGCTTAGTCCATGGCACTCTTGCACTATTATTATTTTCACATCATTCGGTCATGCAAGTGATAGGCGATAATGACGATATTCGATGAAGTGAATGTGGCAAGGAAAAGCGAGTATGAACTCAACATGTTTTTTTGTAAATATTTTTAACTCAGTATCCATGATTCAGCATATTATGATTGAACATGTTTGCAATGACAATTTGAGATTATAGTTGCTCATGTCATGCTTAAGTAGCTAGGAGTGGATAATGATTTATCTTAGGTGTCAACATGTATTAAAATGATTATGATGTAGTATGATGATACGGTATCCTCCTCTGAATGATTCAAGTGGCTTGACTTGGCACATATTCACGCATTTAGTAGATTCAAAACCAACACAGCCTCCACAATATTTATGTTCATGGTTTTATATCCTACTCATGCTAGTACTCAGTGTTAATTATTCATAATGCATAATCATGACCATGTTCACTCTCTAGCTGGTCGCTTCTGAGCCTATTTGCTAACCTTGGCCTATACTAAGCGAAAATACTGCTTGTCCATCAAAATCCTTAAACCAAAATTATTCTAGATGAGTCCACTATATCTACCTATATGCAGTATTACCCTGACATTCCAAGGAGATTTGCATGTGCCACCTCTAAAAATTCAAATGAACATCTGTTTTGTGTGCACGGACCACTCATGGAGTGACAGGGGTGGTCAGTATCTGTCGGGGAATGTTGCATGGAAAACAAAAAAAAATCTACGCACATGCAAGATCTATCCATGGAGATGCATAGCTACAAGATGGGGAGTGCATCTACATACCCTTGTAGATCACTAAGCGGAAGCGTTTGTCAACGCGGTTGATTTAGTCGTAGATCTGTCCCGATCAAGTACCAAACGTACGACACCTCCACATTCAGCACACGTTCAGCTAGATGACATCCTTGCCTTCTCGATCCAGCCAGAGAAGTGAAGTAGTAGATGAGTTCCAGAAGCACGACGGCATGGTTACGGAGGTGGTGAAACTATCCACAGGGCTTCGCCAAGCACAACGGATGTGGGCGGAGGAGGAACTACAACAAGAGGGAGACGGGGCACCGCACACGGCTTGGGGATTGTGGTGTGTGTTGCCCCTCTCCCTCCTCACACACATATATATATAGGTGGAGGTGGAAGAGGAGGCAGCCTAGGGCACCCCCAAGGGGCCGGCGGCCAGTCCTAGGGCCTGCCTAGCCGCGCCCCCCTTCCATATATGAACATGGGGGTAGGGGAAGGAAAGGGGGGTTGGCTGCCTTAGGGCGCCTCCCCCTTCCTTCCCTCCCCTCTTGGTGTGTGGGCAGGCGTGGAGGGGTGCGCCAATCCACTTGTGGTCCGGTGTGCTTCCCCCCTTTGCCCCACAAGGCCCAACACTTATAGGTGGCCTCTCGGAACCCCTTCCGACACTTTGATAAATACCCAGCACTTTTTGAAACCTTTCTAGAGACCAAAAAGCATCATCCCATATATCAATCTTTACCTCTAGACCATTCCGGAGCTCCTCGTCATGTCAGTGATCCCATCTGGGACTCCAAACAACATTCGGTCACCAACTCACATAACTCGTATAATACTATATCATCAACAGACTTTAAGTGTGCGGACCCTATGGGTTTGAGAATGATGTAGACATGACAGAGACACCTCTCCAATCAATAACCAATAGCGTGACCGAGATGCTCATATTGGTTCCTACATATTCTACGAAGATCTTTATCGGTCGAACCATTATGACATCATACGTAATTCCCTTTGTATGTTGGTATGTTACTTGCCCGAGATTCGATCGTCGGTATCTCCATACCTAGTTCAATCTTGTTACTAGCAAGTCTCTTTACTCATTCCATAATACATCATTTCGTAACTAACTCCTTAGTCACTTTGCTTGGAAGCTTCTTGTGATGTTGTATTACCAAGAGGGCCCAGAGATACCTCTCCGATACATGGAGTGACAAATCCCAATCTCGATCCATGCCAACTCAACAGACACCTTCGGAGATACCTGTAGAGCATCTTTATGATCACCCAGTTATGTTGTGACGTTTGATAGCACACAAGGTATTCCCCGGTATCCGGGAGTTGCATGATCTCACGTTCGAAGGAATAAGTATTTGACATTAAGAAAGTGGTAGCAATAACTGAACGATCATACGCTATGCTAACGGATGGGTCTTGTCCATCACATCATTATCCTAATGATGCGATCCCGTTATCAAATGAGAACTAATGTCTATGGTTAGGAAACCTTAACCATCTTTGATCAATGAGCTAGTCTAGTACAACTCACTAGGGACACGGTATTTGTTTATGTATTCACAAATGTATTTTAAATTTCCAGTCAATACAATTCTAACATGAATAATAAACCTTTATCATGAATAAGGAAATATAATAATAACAACTTTATTATTGCCTCTAGGGCATATTTCTGTCAGTCCCCCACTTGCACTAGAGTCAATAATCTAGTTTACATCGCCATGTGATTAACACCCATAGTTGACATCGCCATGTGACTAACATCCAAAGAGTTTACTAGAGTCAGTAATCTAGTTCACATCGCTACGTGATTAACACCCAAAGAGTTCTAAGGTGTGATCATGTTTTGCTTGTGAGAGAGGTTTTAGTCAACGGGTCTGCAACATTCAGATCCGTGTGTACTTTGTAAATATCTATGTTTACAAAGCTCTACATAGAGCTACTCTAGCTAACTTCTCCCACGTTCAATACGTATCCAGATTGAGACTCAGAGTCATCCAGATCAGTGTCAAAGCTAACATCGACGTAATCCTTTACGATGAGCTCTTCGTCACCTCCATAAAAGAGAAGCATGTATTTGGTCCTTTTTAGGTACTTTAGGATATTCTTGACCGTTTTCCAGTGATCCACTCCTGGATTACTTTGGTACCTCCCTGCCAAACTTATGGTAAGGCACACATCTGGTCTGGTACACAACATGGCGTACTTTACAGAACATGGTTGAGGCATATGGAATGACTTTAATTCTCTCTCTATCTTATGCCGTGGTCGGGCTTTGAGTCTTACTCAATTTCACACATTGCCATACATGCAAGAACCCTTTCTTTGACTGATCCATTTTGAACTCCTTCAAAACTTTGTCAAGGTATGTGCTTTGTGAAAGTCCTATTAAGTGTCTTGATCTATCTCTATAGATTTTGATGTCCAATATACAAATAGCTTCACCGAGGTCTTTTATTTAAAAATTCTTATTCAAATATCCGTTTATGCTATCCAGAAATTATATATCATTTCCAATCAACAATATGTCATCCACATATAATATCAGAAATGCTACAGAGCTCCCACTCACTTTCTTGTAAATACAGGCTTCACCATAAGTCTGTATAAACCATATGCTTTGATCACATCATCAAAGCGTATATTCCAACTCTGAGATGCTTGCACCAGTCCATAAATGGATCGCTGGAGCTTGCACACTTTGTTAGCACCTTTATGATCGACAAAACCTTCTAGTTTAATAATATACAACTCTTCTTTAAGAAACTCGTTAAGGAATGCAGTTTTGACATCCATTTGCCAGATTTCATAATCATAAAATGCGGCAATTGCTAACATGATTTGGACAGACTTAACCATCGCTACGGGTGAGAAAGTCTCATTGTAGTCAACCCCATGAACTTGTCAAAAACCTTTCGCGACAAGTCGAGCTTTATAGACAGTGATATTACCATCGGCGTTTGTCTTCTTCTTGAGGATCCATTTATTCTCAATGGCTTGCCGATCATCCGGTAAGTCCACCAAAGTCCAAACTTTGTTCTCATACATGGATCCTATCTCAGATTTCATGGCCTCGAGCCATTTGCTGGAATCTAGGCTCATCATAGCTTCTTCATAGTTCGTAGGTTCGCCATTGTCTAACAACATGACTTTCAGGACAGGATTACCATACCATTCTAGTGCGGTACGTGTTCTGGTCAACCTATGAGATTCAGTAGTCACTTGATCTGAAGTTTCATGATCATCATCATTAGCTTCCTCTCTAGTTGTTGTAGGCATCACGGGAACGGTTTTCTCTGATGTGCTACTTTCCAATTCGAGAGAAGGTATGATGTCTACTATGCAACTTTATTCTTGTAGACTCGTGTTGGGCCTCCAAGCGCAGAGTTTTGTAGGACAATAGCAATTTTCCCTCAAGTGGATGACCTAAGGTTTATCAACCCATGGGAGGCGTAGGATGAAGATGGTCTCTCTCAAACAACCCTACAACCAAATAACAAAGAGTATCTTTTATCCCCAACACACCAAATACAATGGTAAATTGTATAGGTGCACTAGTTCGGCAAAGAGATGGTGATACAAGTGTAGTAATGATAGTACATATTGATTTTTGTGATAGGAACAATAAAAAACAGCAAGGTAACAATTGATAAAACGGAGCACAACGGTATTGCAATGCTTGAAAACAAGGCCTAGGGTCCGTACTTTCGCTAGTGCAATCTCTCAACAATGCTAATATAATTGGATCATATAACCATCCCTCAACATGCGAAGAAGAATCACTCCAAAGTTCTTATCTAGTGGAGAACATAAGAAGAAATTGTTTGTAGGGTATGAAACCACCTCAAAGATATTGTTTCCAATCAATCTATCCTAGAGTTCGTACTAAAATAACACCATGCTATTCTTTTTGATCAATCTATCCAAGAGTTCGTAGTAAAATAACACCATATGATACACATCAACCAACTCTAATGTCACCTAGATACTCCAATGTCACCGCGAGTATCCGTGAGTTGACTATACGATATGCGTCAAACAATTTCAGATTCATAATACTCAATCCAACACAAAGAACCTCAAAGAGTGCCCCAAGATTTCTACCGAAGAAACAAAGATGAGAGCATGCATCAACCCCTATGCACAGGTTACCCCAGTGTCACCTCGAGAATCCGCGAGTTGAGTGCCAAAATGCACATCAAGTGAATCAATATGATAGCCCATTATCACCACGGGTATCCATAGCAAGACATACATCAAGTTCTCTCAAATCCATAAAAGTATTCAATCCGATAAAAACGAAATCTCAAAGGGAAAACTTAATTCACAACAAGATAGAGAGAAGAACACCATATGATCCAACTGTATTAACAAATCCCACGATACACCAAGATCGTGACATCTCAAGAACACGAGATAGAGATAGAGATTAAACACATTGCTACTGGTACAAACCCTCAGCCCCGAGGGTGGACTACTCCCTCCTCATCATGGTGGCCACCGGGATGATGAAGATGGCCACCGGTGATGATCCCCCCACCGACAGGGTGCCGGAACAGGGTCTAGATTGTTTTTTCGTCGCTACACAGGCTTGTGGCGGCAGAACTTCTGATCTAGGGTTATTTCTGATGGTTTCTCTATTTATAGGATTTTCAGCATCGATTTCACGTGAAGATGGGCCTCGAGGTCAGCACAGCCCACCATGCCTCGGGTTGGGCTCCAGGCGCGCCCTGGTGGGTTGTGTGCTCCTCGTGGCTCTTCTGGACCTCCCACGAATCTTCGAGGGTCTCTTTTGTTCCAAAAAATTGTAAAAAAGTTTCAGCTCATTTGGAGAACATTCATTTCTACACAAAAAACAACACCACAGTAGTTCTGCTGACAACAGTGTCAGTCCGGGTTAGTTCCATGCAAATCATACCAAAACCATATAAAATTGTTGTAAACATGGCATGAATACTTCATAAATTATAAATACGTTGGAGACGTATCAAGGTACAATTACCTCATCAAGTTCTACTTTCCTCCCACTCACTTCTTTTGAGAGAAACTCCTTCTCTAGAAATGACTCGTTTTTAGCAACAAAGATCTTGCCTTCGTATCTATGGTAGAAGGTGTACCCAATAGTTTATTCAGGGTATCCTATGAAGACTTACTTCTCCGATTTGGGTTCGAGCTTATCAGGCTGAAGCTTTTTGACATAAGTGTCGCATCCCCAAACTGTAAGAAACGACAACTTAGGTTTATTGCCAAACCATAGTTCATACGGTGTCATCTCAACGGATTTAGAGGTTTCCCTATTTAACATGAATGTGGCTGTCTCTAATGCATAACCCCAAAATGATAAAGGCAAATCGGTAAGAGACATCATAGAACACACCATATCTAATAAAGTACGGTTACGAGTGATAACCCACAAGTGTAGGGGATCAGTTGTAGAATCTTACGATAAGTAACAGTGTCGAACCCAACGAGGAGCTAAAGGTAGAACAAATATTCCCTCAAGTTCTATCGACCACCGATACAACTCTACGCACGCTTAACGTTCGCTTTACCTAGAACAAGTATGAAACTAGAAGTACTTTGTAGGTGTTGTGGGATAGGTTTGGAAGATAATAAAGAGCACTAAAATAAAAACTACGGGTTGTTTAGATAAATAAACAATTAAGTTAGTATAGCGAGTGTGGAAAAGTGGTGGTAGGAGTTGCAAAATTGTCCCTAAGCAATTAACTACGTTACTAGACCGATAGCAAGTTTTATGTGGGAGAGGCCACTGCTAGCATGTCATACCTTACTTAGAATTCTATGCACTTATGATTGGAATTATTAGCAAGCATCCGCAACTACTAACGTTCATTAAGGTAAAACCCAACCATAGCCTTAAGATACATTGACCCCCCTTCAATCACGTATGCATCACTTTCTATGCTAGGCTGAAGCTGTTGTCACCCTTGCCCTCCAATACATAGTCCTATCAACATACAACTAACCCTATGGTGTGATCCACATGCGCACTCATATGATGGGCAACAAAGGACAGCAACATAACCACAAGAAAATTAAACCAATCATAGCAATTCACCAATCATCGGTAGGACAACAAAAATCTACTCAAGCATCATAGGATGGCGACACATCATTGGATAATAATATGAAGCATAAAGCACCATGTTCAAGTAGAGGGTACAGCGGGTTGCAGGAGAGTGGACTGCTGAATATAGATGAGGGGAGGTGATGAAGATGTTGGTGAAGATGATAGAGGTGTTGGTGTAGATCGCCGTCACATGATGATTGCCCCGGCAGCGTTTCGACGCTACCGGGAGAGAAGGGGGGAGAGCCCCCCTCCTTCTACGTCTTCCATGACCTCCCCCCCCCTATATGAGAGGAGGGTTTCCCGTCTGGTCCATGGCCTCCATGGCGGCGGAGGGGCGAGAGCCCCTTCGAGATTGGATATGTATCTCTGTTTCTCTTCTGTTTCGCGACCCCTGTTTCTGGCCTTTCACTATTTCTTAAATTCCCGGAGATCCGTAAGTCCAATTAGGTTGAAATTGCAACATGGTTATTATTCGGATATTAGCATCCTTGCAGCCGAAGGACACCTCCAACCAACCTATGGGGTGGCCACAAGCCCCTGGCCGCGCCCTAGGTAGGGGGTGCACCTCAAGGGCTTGTGGGACCCTCAGGCATTGTCTCACGTTGATTCCACTTCCGAAAAATCACATATATTCCAAAAATACTCTGTAAATTTTTATCAAGTTTGGACTCCGTTTGATATGAATTTTCTATGAAACAAAAAACATGCAACAAACAGGAACTGGCACTAGGCACCCGATCAATATGTTAGTCCAAGAAAACCATATAAATTGTTGCCAAAAGTATGGAAAAGTTGTAGAATATTGGCATGGAACAATGAAAAATTATAGATATGATGGAGACGTATCAGCATCCCCAAGCATAATTCCCGCTCGTCCTCGAGTAGGTAATGTTGGGGAACATAGTAATAATTCAAAAAAAAATCCTATGTGTCACCAAGATCAATCTAGGATATGCTAGCAATGAGAGAGAGGGAGTGCATCTTCATACCCTTGAAGATCGCTAAGCCGAAGCGTTACAAGAACGCGGTTCATGTAGTCGTACTCGCAGCGATTCAAATCATGGAAGATCCGATCCAAGTGCTGAACGGACGGCGCCTCCATGTTCAACACACGTACAGACCGAGGACTTCTCCTCCTTTTTGATCCATCAAGGGGAGAGGAAAAGTCGAGGGAGAACTCCGGTAGCAAGACGATGTGGTGGTGGATCTTGTGGTTCTCCGGCAGAGCTTCGCTGCGCTCAAGGGAGGAGGAGGAGGAGTTGGAGGGGGAGGGCTGCGCCAGGGGCAAGGGGGTGCAGCTCCCATGCGCCTCCCCACTATATATAGGGGTGGAGGGGTTGTTTCTTGCCCTCCAAGTCCATTGGGGCGTTGGCATAGGTGGGAGGAAAGAAATCCCATCCTTTCCCTTCCCCACCAATTGTTATCCCCCCTTTTTAGGGATCTTGATCTTATCCCTTCGGGATATGATCTTATGCCTTCTAAGGGGGGATCTTGGTGCGCCTTGACTAGGGGTGTGGGGCCTTGCCCCCACTACCCATGTTCATGTGGGTCCCCCCATGCAGGTGGGCCCCACTCCGGAACCTTCTAGAACCTTCCTAGAGCAATGAAAAAAATCCCAAACATTTTCCGGTGGCCAAAATAGGACTGACTTCCCATATATAAATCTTTACCTCCGGACCATTCCGGTACTCGTCATGACATCCAAGATCTCAGCCAAGAGTCCGAACAACTTTTGGTAACCACATACAATTCCCATTACAACTCTAGCATCATCGAACCTTAAGTGTGTGGACCCTACAGGTTCGGAAACCATGCAGACGTGACCGAGATGCCTCTCCGGCCAATAACCAATAGCAGGATCTGGATACCCATATTGGCTCCCACATGTTCCACTATGATCTCATCGGATGAACCGCGATGTCAGGGATTTAATCAGTCCCATATACAATTCCCTTTGTCCATCGGTATGTTACTTGCCCGAGATTCCATCGTCGGTATCCCTATACCTTGTTCAATCTCGTTACCGGCAAGTCTCTTTACTCATTCTGTAATGCATGATCTCTTGGCTAACTCATTAGTCACATTGAGCTCATTATGATGATGCATTACCGAGTGGGCCTAGAGATATCTCTCCGTCATACGGAGTGACAAATCCCAGTCTCAATTTGTGCCAACCCAATAGACACTTTCAGAGATACCTGTAGTGCACCTTTATAGCCACCCAGTTACGTCGTGACGTTTGATACACCCAAAGCATTCCTACGGCATACGGGAGTTGCACAATCTCATGGTCTAAGGAAATGATACTTGACATTAGAAAAGCTCTAGCAAACGAACTACGCGATCTTGTGCTATGCTTATGATTGGGTCTTGTCCATCACATCATTCTCCTAATGATGTGATCCTGTTATCAACGACATCCAATGTCCATGGTCAGCAAACCACAACGCTCTATTGATCAACGAGCCAATCATCTAGAGGCTCACTAGGGACATGTTGTAGTCTATGCATTCACACATGTATTACGGTTTTCGGTTAATACAATTATAGTATGAACAATAGACAATTATCATGAACAAGGAAATATAATAATAACTATTTTATTATTGCCTCTAGGGCATATTTCCAACAGTCTCCCACTTGCACTAGAGTCAATAATCTAGTTACATTGTGATGATTCGAACACCCATAGAGTTCTGGTGTTGATCATGTTTTGCTCGTGGAAGAGGTTTAGTCAATGGATCTGCGACATTCAGATCCGTGTGCACTTTACAAATATCTATGTCTCCATCTTGAATATATTCACGAATGGAGTTGAAGCGATGCTTGATGTGCCTGGTCTTCTTGTGAAACTTGGGCTCCTTGGAAAGGCCAATAGCTCCAGTGTTGTCACAGAAGAGAGTCATCGGGCCCGACGCATTGGGAATCACTCCTAGGTCGGTGATAAACTCCTTCATCCAAACTGCTTCTTGTGCTGCATCTGAAGCAGCTATGTACTCCACTTCACATGTAGATCCCACCATGACGTTTTGGTTGCAACTGCACCAGCTAACTGCTCCACCATTCAAAATATACACGTATCCGGTTTGTGACTTGGAGTCATTCGGATCTGTGCCAAAGCTAGCATCGACGTAACCCTTTACGACAAGCTCTTCGGCACCTCCATAAATGACAAACATATCCTTAGTCCTTCTCAGGTAATTCAAGATATTCTTGACCGGTGTCCAGTGTTCCATTCCGGGATCACTTTGGTACCTCCCTACCAAACTTATGGCAAGGTTCACATCAGGTCTGGTACACAGCATGGCATACATAATAGAGCCTATGACACTCATCCTTTCTCTATCTTCTGCCGAGGTTGGGCGTTAAGTTGCGCTCAATTTCACACCTTGTAATACAGGCAAGAAACCCTTCTTGGACTGATCCATATTGAACTTCTTCAATATCTTGTCAAGGTATGTGCTTTGTGAAAGACCAATGAGGCGTCTCGATCTATATCTATAGATCTTGATGCCTAATATGTAAGCAACTTCTCCAAGGCCCTTCATTGAAAAACACTTATTCAAGTAGGCCTTTATGCTTTCCAAAAGTTCTATACCATTTCCCATCAATAGTATGTCATCCACATATAATATGAGAAATGCTACAGAGCTCCCACTCACTTTCTCGTAAATACAGGCTTCTCCATAAGTCTGTATAAACCCAAACGCTTTGATCACTTCATTAAAGTGAATGTTCGAACTCCGAGATGCTTGCACCAGCCCATAGATGGAGCTCTGGAGCTTGCATACCTTGTCAGCATTCTTAGGATCGACAAAACCTTCCGGCTGTATCATATACAATTCTTCCTTAAGGAAACCATGAAGGAATGCTATTTTGATGTCCATTTGTCAGATCTCATAATCATAGAATGCGGTAATTGCTAAAATGATTCGGACGGACTTCAGCATCACTATGGGTGAGAATGTCTCATCGTAGTCAACTCCTTGAACTTGTCGATAACCCTTAGCGACAAGCTGAGCCTTATAGACGGTCACATTACCATCCGCGCCAGTCTTCTTCTTAAAGATCCACTTATTCTCTATGGCTTACCGATCATTAGGCAAGTCCATCAAAGTCCATACTTTGTTCTCATACATGGATCCTATCTCGGATTTCATGGCTTCAAGCCATTTGTTGGAATCTGGGCCCACCATTGCTTCTTCATTGTTTGAAGGTTCACCGTTGTCTAACAACATGATTTCCAGGACAGGGTTGCCATACCATTCTGGTGTGGAACGTGTCCTTGTGGACCTACGAAGTTCAGTACTAAGAGCATCTCCAACAGCCGCGCTAAAGCGTCGCGCGCAAAAAACCTGTTAGCGCGTGCGCTGCGGCTGGTTTTGCGCGCCCGCCTGCGCTGGCTCCAGCAGCGGCGCTATAATGCAGCGCACGCGCGCCGCTCCAGCAGGGCACAAAAATACAGCGCGCGCCGCACAAACCACATGTACATTTCAAAGAAGATGAGCAAAAATGATCAAACAAACAAAATAAAAATCAATAACAAATAGTTCAAAATAAATCATTACAACTCAAACAAATAGTTTATCGTTCAGTACAACAACAAATAGTTCAAAATAAATTATTACAACATAACAAATAGTTCATGAACAATACAATGTCGAGTGCAGATATCATCATGCTCTTTGCCGTCCATGCCATGCCCACCACTCTTCAATTAGATCATTCTGAAGTTCCTTGTGCGTTGCGGGACGCCGAATGGCATGATAGGAGGCAACAAAACGGGCTACCCTTTCAGCCCTCTGCCGCACTCGCACGGGATGTCCCAAGAGCTCATACTGTGAGTAGTCTAAATCTTGGCCACGCTCATTCTCGATGATCATGTTGTGCATGATCACACAAGCGTGCATGATGTACCAAAGCATTTTTTGATCCCAAAATCTTGCCGGTCCACTCACAATAGCAAATTGGGCTTGCAAAATCCCAAATGCTCTCTCCACATCTTTTCTAGCCGCCGCCTGAGCATTGTGGAAATCAAGATTTTTCTTACCTTCCGGTTTTTTCAACGGCTTCACGAAGGTTTGCCACTTTGGATAGATGCCATCCGCTAGATAATAGCCATAGTTGTATGTATGGCCATTTGCTACAAACTGCACAGGTGGCAACTCACCGTTTGCAATCTTATTCATCAGTGGTGACCGGTTGACAACATTGATATCATTCAAAGATCCAGGCATTCCAAAGAATGCATGCCAAATCCAAGTCTCCTGATCGGCCACCGCTTCAAGGATTATAGTGGAACCCTTTTTTTGGTCGTGGAATTGCCCATGCCATGCCTTTGGACAATTCTTCCAACTCCAATGCATGCAATCTATTGAGCCAAGCATGCCAGGAAAGCCGCGCACTTTGTTCATCGCCAATAGCCTTGCGGCGTCTTCAGCAGTGGGAGATCTCAAATACTCCTCGCCAAACAATTGCACAATTCCCACTTCAAAGAGCTTGACACACATGATGGCTTGGCTCTCACCCATAGCCAAATGATCATCAACTAGATCAGCCGGGATACCGTATGCCAACATACGTAAAGCGGCTGTCACCTTCAAAAAAGTGCTATGCCCGAGCTCTCCGGCGGCATTCCTCCTTTGCTCGAAAAACCGGTCATGGCTCGCTAGTTTCTCTGCAATGCGCCTGAACAAGTCGGTGCTCATCCTAAACCAGCGACGAAAATACGACTCCGGGTATGTGGGATTCTCCACGAAATAGTTCTTCATCAATCCATTATGGGCATCAATCCTATCTCTCCAAATTTTCTCCCGACCCATAACCGAACCACCGTGCTTCAGTTTTTTATTGATATGCATAGCTACGATCATTGCAAGATCCTCCTCCTCTTCCATATCAAATTCTTCTTCGGAAGAATCAATGATGAACTCATCTACAATGTTCAATACTATACTATAAAAACTACAATTCAAAACATGCACCAAATTCATGAAGTTTGAGCAATACATACCTTGTAGGCGTCTTGTCAAACACCTTGCGGGCGCGGCGCGGCAGCGAGCGCTCGGGCACTGTTCCTCGGACGACGGAGGCGCGCGGGTGTCGGCGGTACTAGGAGGGGATGGGCGGAAGCGCGGGCCCGCGGGGATAGGCCGGGGAAGCCTGAGACGGTCGCCGGGGTGCGCGGGCGGCGGCGGCGGTGCGGCCGGTCGGGGGTGGAAGTGTGAGAGGAAGAGCGGGCGCGAGCGCTCGAGTGTGCCTCGCGCTGTAGTGGGCGCCCGAAATACACCGCGCGTGTAAGTGTTTTTGACTGCGCGCCCAACCCGTTTTAGCGCGCGCGCCGTTTTTGCGCGCCCGCTAGAGCGCCCTGACGCGTTCCGCGCGCGCTAAAACGACCTATTTTGCGGCGCGGCGCTAGTTTAGCGCGGCTGTTGGAGATGCTCTAACTTGATCTGAAGTTTCATGATCATCATCATTAACTTCCTATCTAGTCGGTGCAGGAACCACAGAAACATCTTCCTGAGTTGCTCTATTTTCTAGTTCAAGAGGGGTTACTTCATCAAGTTCTACTTTCCTCCCACTTAATTACTTCTTTCGAGAGAAACTCTTTCTCTAGAAAGGATCCATTCTTGGCAGCAAAGATCTTGCCCACGAATCTGACGTAGAAGGTATACCCAATAGTTTCCTTAGGGCATCCTATGAAGATGCATTTTTCGGATTTGGGTTCGAGCTTTTCAGGTTGAAGTTTCTTGACATAAGCATCGCATCCCCGAACTTTCAGAAACGACAGATTAGGTTCCTCCCCAAACCATAATTCATATGGTGTCGTCTCACCGGATTTAGACAGTGCCCTATTTAAAGTGAATGCGTCACTCTCTAAAGCATAACCCCAAAATGATAGCGGTCGATCGGTAAGAGACATCATAGATCACACCATATCCAATAGAATGCGATTATGACGTTCGGACACACCATTATGCTGAGGTGTTCCAAGCAGCGTGAGTTGTGAAACAATTCCACATTTCCTTAAGTGTGTGCCAAACTCGTGACTCAAATATTATCCTCCACAATCTGATCATAAGAACTTTATTTTCATGTACATTGATTCTCTACCTCGCTCTGAAACTCCTTGAACTTTTCAAAGGTCTCAGACTTGTGTTTCATTAAGTAGACATACACATATCTACTTAAGTCATCAGTGAGGATGAGAACATAACGATAGCCACAGCGAGCCTCAACACTCATTGGACCTCATAAATCAGTATGTATTATTTCCAACAAGTTGGTTTCTCTCTCCATTGTTCCAGAGAATGGAGTCTTGGTCATTTTGCCCATGAGGCATGGTTCGCACGTGTCAAATTATTCATAATCAAGAGACTCCAAAAGTCCATCTGCATGGAGTTTCTTCATGCGTTTGACACCAATGTGACCAAGGCGGCAGTGCCACAAGTATGTGAGACTATCATTATCAACCTTACATCTTTTGGCATTCACACTATGAATATGTGTAACATCACACTCGAGATTTAATAAAAATAAACCATTGACCAGCGGGGCATGACCATAAAACATATCTCTCATATAAATAGAACAACCATTATTCTCAGATTTAAATGAGTAGCCATCTCGCATCAAACGAGATCCAGATACAATGTTCATGCTCAAAGTTGGTACTAAATAACAATTATTGAGGTTTAAAACTAATCCCGAAGGTAGATGTAGAGGTAGCGTGACGACAGCGATCACATCAACCTTGGAACCATTCCCGACGTGCATCGTCACCTCGTCCTTCGCTAGTCTCCGCTTATTCCGCAGCTCCTGTTTTGAGTTACAAATGTGAGCAACCGCACTGGTATCAAATACCCAGGAGCTACTACGAGCACTGGTAAGGTACACATGAATAACATGTATAGCATATATGCCTTTGGTGTTGCCGGCCTTCTTATCCACTAAGTACATGGGGCAACCGCTTCCAGTGACCATTTCCCTTCCAATAAAAGCACTTTGTCTCAAGCTTGGGTCCATTCTTTGGCTTCTTCCCGGCAACTGGCTTACCAGGCGCGGCAACTCCCTTGCCATCCTTCTTGAAGTTCTTTTTACCCTTGCCTTTCCTGAAACTAGTGGTCTTATTCACCATCAACACTTGATGTTCCTTTTTTGATCTCCGCCTCCGCTGATTTCAGCATCAAATATAACTCGGGAATGGACTTCTCCATCCCTTGCATATTTTAGTTCGTCACAAAGCTCTTGTAGCAAGGTGGAAGCGACTGGAGGATTCACTCCCAGCTGAGACAATTGGTTGTGCAAGCCGGACATTTTGAGTATATGCTCGCTGATAGAACTATTTTCCTCCATCTTACAACTGTAGAACTTGTCGGAGACTTCATATCTCTCGACTCGGGCATGAGCTTGGAAAACCATTTACAGCTCTTGGAACATCTCATATGCTCCGTGTTGCTCACAACGCTTTTGGAGCCCCGATTCTAAGCTGTAAAGCATGTCGCACTAAACCAGGGAGTAATCATCACTACGCGACTGCCAGGCGTTCATAACGTCTTGAGTTCCAGGGAAAATTGGTGTGTTACCTAGCGGTGCTTCAATGATATATGCTTTCTTGGCAGCTATGAGGATGATCCTCAAGTTACGGACCCAGTCCGTATAGTTGCTCCCATCATGTTTCAACTTGGTTTTCTCTAGGAACGCATTGAAGTTGAGGGCAACATTAGCGTGGACCATTTGATCTACAGGATAGATTGTAAAGATAATTTTAGACTAAGTTCATGATAACTAAGTTCATCTAATCAAATTATTTAATGAACTCCCACTCAGATAGACATCCCTCTAGTCATCTAAGTGATACATGATCCGAATCGACTAGGCCGTGTCTGATCATCACGTGAGACGGACCACTCATCAATGGTGAACATCTCCATGTTGATTGTATCTACCATACGACTCATGTTCGACCTTTCGGTCTCTTGTGTTCCAAGGCCATGTCTGTACATGCTAGGCTCGACAAGTCAACCAATAAGTGTTTCGCATGTGTAAATCTGGCTTACACCCGTTGTATGTGAACGTTACAATCTATCACACCCGATCATCACGTGGTGCTTGGAAACAATGAACTTTTACAAGGGTGCACAGTTAGGGGCAACACATTTCTTGAAATTTTAGTGAGGGGTCATATTATTTATCCTACCATCGTTCTTAAGCAAATAAGATGTAAACATGACAAACATCACATGCAAATCATAAAGTGACATGATATGGACAATATCATCTTTCGCCTTTGATCTCCATCTTCGAGGCACGACAGGATCACCATCGTCATTGGCATGACACCATGATCTCCATCATCATGTCTTCATGAAGTTGTCTCGCCAACTATTACTTCTACTACTATGGCTAACGGTTAGCAATAAAGTAAAGTAATTACATGGCGCTTATATTGACTCGCACGTCATACAATAAATTAAGACAACTCCTATGGCTCCTGCCGGTTGTCATACTCATCAGCATGCAAGTCGTGATTCCTATTACAAGAACATGATCAATTTCATACATCACATCCTTTTGGCCATATCACATCACATAGCATACCCTGCAAAAATAAGTTAGACGTCCTCTAATTGTTGTTGCATGTTTTACATGGATGCTATGGGTTTCTAGCAAGAACATTTCTTACCTGCGCAAAAGCCACAACAGTGATATGCCAATTGCTATTTACCCTTCATAAGGACCCTCTTCATCTAATCCAATCCGACTAAAGTGGGAGAGATAGACACCCACTAGCCACCTTATGCAACAAGTGCATGTCAGTCGGTGGAATATGTCTCATGTAAGTGTATGTGTAAGGTCGGTCCGGGCCGCTTCATCCCACAATTTCACCAGATCAAGATAAGACTAGTAACGGTAAGCAAATTGACCAAATCATCGCCCACAACTACTTGTTTTCTACTCATGCATAGAATCGCATAGACCTAGCTCTGATACCACTTTTGGGGAACGTAGTAATAATTCAAAAAAACCCAACGTGTCACCAAGATCAATCTAGGAGATGCTAGCAACGAGAGAGAGGGAGTGCATCTTCATACCCTTAAAGATCGCTAATCGGAAGTGTTACAAGAACGCGGTTGATGAAGTCGTACTCGCGGCGATTCAAATCGCGGAAGATCTGATCCAAGCACCAAATGGATGGCGCCTCCGTGTTCAACACACATACAGCCGGGGACATCTCCTCCTTCTTGATCCATCAAGGGGAGAGGAGAAGTTGAGGGAGAACTCCGGCAGCACAACAGTGTGGTGTTGGAGCTCGTGGTTCTCCCGCAGAGCTTTGCTACGCTCAACAAAGGAGGAGGACGAATTGGAGGGGGGTGGTTGCGCCAGGGGCAAGGGGTGCAGCTCGCATGCGCCTCCCCACTATATATAGGGGTGGAGGGGGCTAGTTTCTTGCTCTCCAAGTCCATTGGGGCATTGGCATAGGTAGGAGGAAACAAATCCAATCATTTCCCTTCCCCATTGATTGTTATCCCCCTTTTTAGGGATCTTGCTCCTATCCCTTCGGGATATGATCTTATTCCTTCTAAGGGGGGATCTTGGTGCGCCTTGACCAGGGTGTAGGGCCTTGCCCCCACCAACCACGTTCATGTGGGTCCCCCCCATGCAGGTGGGCCCCACTCCAGAACCTTCCCCGTACAATACCGAAAAATCCCGAACATTTTCCAGTGGCCAAAATAGAACTTACCATATATAAATATTTACCTCCGGACCATTCTGGAACTCCTCGTGACGTCCGGGATCTCATCCAAGACTTCAAACAACTTTCAGTAACCACATACAATTCCCATTACAACTCTAGCATCATCGAACCTTTAGTGTGTACACCCTACGGGTTCGGGAACCATGCAGACATGACCGAGATGCCTCTCCGGCCAATAACCAATAGCCGGATCTGGGTACCCATATTGGATGCCACATGTTCCACGATGATCTCATCGGATGAACCACGATGTCGGGGATTCAATCAATCCCATATACAATTCCCTTTGTCCATTGGTATGTTACTTGCCCGAGATTCGATCATCGGTATCCCTATACCTTGTTCAATCTCGTTACCGGCAAGTCTCTTTACTCATTCCGTAACGCATGATCCCATGGCTAACTCATTAGTCACGTTGAGCTAATTATGATGACGCATTACTGAGTGGGCCCAAAGATACATCTCCGTCATACGGAGTGACAAATCCCAGTCTCGATTCGTGCCAACCCAACAGACACTTTCGGAGATACCTGTAGTGCACCTTTATAGCCACCCAGTTAAGTTGTGACGTTTGATACACCCAAAGCATTCCTATGGTATCCGGGACTTGCACGATCTCATGGTATAAGGAAATGATACTTGACATTAGAAAAGCTCTAGCAAACGAACTACGCGATCTTCTGCTATGCTTAGGATTGGGTCTTGTCCATCACATCATTCTCCTAATGATGTGATCCCGTTATCAACGACATCAAATGTCCATGGTCAGGAAACCACAACCATCTATTGATCAACGAGCTAGTCAATTAGAGTCTCACTAGGGACATGTTGTAGTCTATGCATTCACACATGTATTACAGTTTCCGGTTAATACAATTATAGAATGAACAATAGACGATTATCATGAACAAGGAAATATAATAATAACTATTTTATTATTTCCTCTAGGGCATATTTCCAACAGGTAAATGATTCAAAAGATAATTTTTGATGTGGAATGCTACCTAGCATAATCTTGATCTTGTAATCTAATCATGGCATGAATATTAAGACATGAGTGATTCAAAGCAATAGCCTATCATTTGACATCAAAAGAATAATACAAGGCATGCATGTAATTCATCATTGCCTTTCGTAATAATGGAACTAAAGGAAACAACCTCTATACACATAATTGTGGTAAGCATGACACACTCAGTCTTCCCTGCATAAAGTATAAATCATGATCACCTTGGTGTCAAACAAGGCAATTGGATCATACTTCTAACGTGCTTCAGCATTTTCAACTTCACTCAATACATGAGCATGAGCCATGGGTATAGCACTACGGGTGGAATAGAATGCGGTGGTAGGGATAAATAGGAGAGGGAAGAAAGTCTTGCATCAACTAGGCGGATTAACGGGCTATGGAGATGACCATCAATCGATATCAATCCGAGGAGTAGGGATTGCCATGCAACGGATGCACTAAGAGCTATAAGTATGAAAGCTCAAACTAAAAACTAAGTGGGTGCGCATCCAACTTGATTGCTCATGAATACCTTGGGCATTTGAGGAAGCCCATCATCAAAATATACAAGCCAAGTTCTATCATGAAAAATTCCCACTAGTATATGAAAGTGACAACTCAAGAGACTCTCTATATGAAGAACATGGTGCTACTCTAAAGCACAAGTGCGGTAAAAGGATAGTAACATTGCCCCTTCTCTCTTTTTCTCTCATTTTTTTATTTTTTCTCTTTTTTTGTTTTGGGCTCTTTGGCCTCTTTTTTTGGGCTCTTTGGCCTCTTTTTGGGATCTTTGGCCTCTTTTTATTTTATTTTTAAGTCAGTAGTCTCATCCCAACTTGTGAGGGAATCATAGTCTCCATCATCTTTTCCTCACATGGGACAATGCTCTAATAATGATGATCATCACACTTTTATTTACTTACAACTTAATATTAAAACTCGATAAAACTAATACATGATGACTCTATATGAATGTCTCTGGCAGTGTACCGGGATGTGCAATGATATAGCATAGCAAAGATATCAAAAACGGACAAGCCATGAAAATATCATGCTAGCTATCTTACGATCATGCAAAGCAATATGCACTACAAAAAAATACACTTCCATGATGATACATTTTTGTCACAGTAGGTCATGTACATCCATGACGATTTTATGACAGAATCAAGATAGTCATACCAGTGCTGTCGTAGAAGTGTACAATACCAAAATTATCATCACGGCAGTGTCCACTTCCATGACGATAAATGATGTGTCATGGAAGTGCTTTTGTCAAGGGTAACCAACACATGTCATCCACCATAACGGATCACCGTTAAGCTATCGGGTTCCAGTTTGAATCCGATAACCCGTTAACAGCTCGGACCAATGGGGTTTTTCCACGTGTAAAATTCTCAATGGCCGGAGGAACCACGTGTCGGCTCACCGTTGGGACAGATCTCATCCACTCATTGGACCGGAGGTGCCTATGATACGTCGACACGTGGCACGACCCAACATAGGCCCATTCGATGAAAAGGCCGACCCATTTGACTTAGTCAAAAGGTAGCGGGCCGGCCCACGGAAAGCCTGTTAACGGCCTGTTCGCATATAGCCCATTTACAGCCCACTAACTCATGGCCCGTTACGACCTATCCAAATTAGGCCTAGTAGCGTTATCTAGGTCATCCAATATGATTCTAGCCCATTGTAACTTCCGGCCCATGTATGGCCCATGACATCTTTCGGCCTATACGACGCCCTTTGTAACTCTTGGCCCATTAAAGGCCCAAGGTGAAATTGTCCCATAATGAATAGTGTATCACTTTATACCCATTAACGACCCATTATTCTGTCGGCCGTTTCCAGCCCGTGTAAACTTTCGGCCTTCTAAGGGCCCATTTATTCTTGGGCTCATTTCCAGAATTCGGTTACTTATGGTCCGTTACTGGCCTGTTCCACTTGTGGGCAAAATTCAGCCCGTGGTTACAGTCGGCCCATTTTTGGCCCATTAACCCGTTGGGCTGTTTTCATAGCATCATCAAATACGGCCTACTAACGGCCCGTTATGGTCAGGCCATAGACAGGCGATTTCTAGTCTAGCCCGTTTATGGCCCATTTTGCGAACCGTCATTGGTCCACGAATAGTATGACCCATGTTTGGCCCAACAAGTATACGGCTCGTAAAAGGCCCATGGATCCTACGACCCGTAGGAGGCCCATGGTCACTACAGCACATATCAGGACCATGGTTACAACAGTCCATGTGTTCCCATGGTTATTATGGCCTAGTTATAAAAATAGGTTATTGTGGACACTAGAAAAACGCGGAAAAAGAACTGCAGTGACTACAAGCAAACAACTAAACAAGACAATAGGGAAATAAATAAGCAAGCAACTAACACTAGGCTATTACGGCTATTACACATATTACATCCATTGGGTGTCAAACTTCGCCAACAGTGCAAATATAGGGAACAAAGCAGCATATTACATACACTAGTTGTCTAAATTGGCCACCAGTGCAAATAAACGCGGCAGCAAAACAAGTCCATAACTGAAACAACTTCAGAAGAGCTTATGAAACATTATCATGGGTATCCACCATGCTGGCAATAAGCTTAGCAAGCTTATTAGCTTTCTCCTGTTTCACGCTAAAATCCTCCAACGCTTGCTATTGCACCAGAAAGTATGCATCTGAATTCTCCAGGGACTTCCGCAGTCCTTCCGCTTCTTGTCGCAGCAAAGCTGATCGATGTCTTTTAGCTTGTAGTTGAGACTCAAGAAACCAAACTGATTCAAACAGTGAGTTCAAATAGCTTGTGCCAGCGGTAGTGGCCAGTAACTCGAACACTACACCAAGGCAGGACTTTGGGGTTGTCTCACTATCTTCAAGATAGTTTTCCTTAGTTGTTTTATCAGCTTTGTTGGTGGCCAACAAGGATGTCTCACTATCCAGAACCTTATCTGCATTACTTCCTTTAAAATTGCTTAATAAGGCACTCTTCCCCGATATTATGTCAGCATTCTAAAAGAAGAAACAAGCAGACACATAACAGGTTTAGCATGTAGTATACGAAACTCATTTTGGTGAACCCGTTCATTAGTAAGGTGGACATGATTAAACTACCAAGCTCTGTTGGAAAAGGCAGTGCCTAGGAGGCGCTTAGGCACGCCTAGGCACTAGGCAATGGCCAAACGCCTCGCTTAGGGCATAAGTTGTAGTCTAGGCAGAGCAAGTAAGAAATTCTCTACCTAAGCGAGAAATCATGCCATATTGCACTGATATACCAAAAGGGCCATATTCCAATCGTAGTAGCTCGTAGTTAACATACTTATATGCCCTAAATTAATAAATACACATATAATAACCACATATACACCCTGATAGTAAGAGTTATATAACCGCCTAGGTTGCGCCTAGGGCGCTTAAGCACCGCCTAGGCACTAGGCGAGGGCTAACCGCTTCGCTTACGCCTAACGCTTTTTCCAACCTGACCAAGTCTTCTATTGCCAAGTAGTACATAATAAAAGCATCAAACAAACATATATATGTGTCCTATGGTCATTGCATTGTCTTGCCAAATCAAAGTAGATACACGGTTCAAATCATATCAGTTCAAGACAAAGTAGCATTGAAAGAATACAAAGCGTGGGAAACAACATGGCATAACAAGATTTTAGATGGGTACCACGGGTCTACATGTACAATAACACTATTGGCTTTGTTGTGATGCTAGTAATGTGCATGTTATGAGAAGTCAACTGTATACACAATTGAAATTGAAATCAACGGAGCTATTTATAAGAGAAAACCTGTTAAAGAAACATGCTTAAACATACCTATTATGCCATTGGAGTTTCTATTGGATCCTTCAATTTAAAAATAAGTTTGTACAAGTAAATATAGTGATACAAGAGCAAAGCGGTATGCGCGATAGCAATGGAATCTTAAATGAGAACAATTGTTCTTTAGGTTTGAGCACTTGTTCTACACGAACAGATTATAGTAAGACGCAGGCATATAGTAGTTAAAAATAAAAAATGAGCTCATAGACCTTACCACATTCTTGGTTCGGGACCAGTACAGAACAAGGCGTTCCCTGTCATCATCCCGTAAATGTGTCTCAGGAGAACGTAAGGGAATTTGATGAGTTTATTTGCAAGTGGAGTATGTTTTTGTCAGGTAATTCTGATACTTCCACCAAGCATTCTTGAAGATAACAGAGGTATTAGCACAGGTTACCTCATCCTGAGTTTGCAAATTGGTCCTTCTCTATAGAGAAAAATGGGAAAATTTGTTGTATTATAACCATCATGGGGGTAGAATGTATTGGACAAAGCAAAGTAATTGCCATGGCAGACTAAGGCATAGCCTAGTGGTGGGAAGGGGTTGATGCCTTCCCACCCACCCAGGTTCAAGGCATGGTACTTGCAATTTGGGTTTGTTGCACCAATTATACTGTAGGGGGTTCCCTTACAATCTTTCTATATAAAAAAAAGTAATTGCCATGAATAGCATTACTTACACATAACTCCTGAACGAACACCTGCAACTGGCATTTTCCTTCATCTTCAGTATAATATTTCCATGATGGGAAGATACGCACATATGATTAAACAACATCAATGTGATAGATGCTAAACTACGAATGGCTGGTTGTGCTTCCTCCATAGGAATAGGTGTACTAACTGGTGGAGTTGGGGTTCACTGTGGTAGTACTGGTGCTTTGGGCACTGGAGCTGCCTTACTAACTGCTCTTGTTTGAGAGCTCTGTGGTGGAGATGGTTTTGTGTCAACAGGAACTGGGTTACTATCTGCTGGGGTTGGGGTTAGATTGGGTGAAGTTGGTTTCTCTGTCCATTGTAGTAGGGATACATTCTACGAGAGTCTGGGTTATGTGTGGTAGGGCTGGTTCTCGTGCATGTACAACCTGGGTGCTATCTCCACCAAGAAGTAGCACTGATTTATTTGAAGACCGAGTACTCTGCTAGATACTGCCATCACCTGCTCCAATTCAAATGTCTGATAAACAGGAAACATAGTTGAATGTACAGACCTTGTATGAGAGACAGATGCAATAGATAGTGTGGAAAAAAGAGGGCATGAAATAGTTGACATGTATATTGTTTAACTAAAAAGGATAGCATGACATAATTTCACATATATGATGTCTATCTAAACTAGATAGCATAGCATGACATAATTCAAAGATATCATGACGAACTAAACAGGATGGCATGAGATAATTATATGATGTCTTTAGTAAACAAGTTCACATGACATAATTCACATACATGTTATCTAAGTAATCAAGATTGCATGATTTAATTTGCATATGTGATTTATATGCTAAGCAGACGACATTTGCATATATGATGTCTGAACTAAGAACATGGTGTTGAATATTGTGTATATGATGTCTAAACTATGCAATGCAAGACACTATATGCATGATATGAGCAGTATAATTGTGCCAAGTTAGGGCATACACCTCGGTGGGGGGATAGGACTAGCCATTGGTCTCTGAGTCCATCTCTGAGGAGCTATCGGGGCCCAACAAGCGATCTGCTTTGACAAATAGCACTGTCTGCTATGAAGACCTTGTTTTCGCTCAAGATTTTTCTATCACCCACTCAAATGGCTGATTCACAGGAAGAGTAGTTTAATGTACAAACATTGTCGACAAATGAAAATGTAATGTAGAAAAGGATTGGCAAGATATCATTCAAATATATGATGCCTGGTTAAACAGGATGGCATTGCATATTTCACATATATTATGGCTGGCTAAAAGAGATGAGACTGCATAATTCTCATATATGATATAGAAACTAAACATGTGGCATTATAGAACATGTCTAAACTAAGCAGATGACATGTATGATGTCGAAAGTAGGCACCGCAAGCAATGTTTTAAATAGCGGGCTATGCCAAATAGCGGCGGGCCTCAAAATCAGCTATAGCTGAGCTATAGCAGGCTATAGCGGGCTATTTGAACATGAGACCATTTAACGACAACCTGCTGAAAAGGCTATAGCGGGCTATGGCGGAGCTATAACCGGCTATTTAAAACAATGACTGCAAGGCAACATATGCATGATATGACCAACATCATCATGCCAAGTTAGAGCAAACACCTTGGGGGGTAAATAGGAGTGGTCACCTGCATCTGAATCCACCTCAGAACAGATATCTTCCTCTAGATTACAATCTGGAGAGGGCGGGGAGGGTTTGCCATTGAAACCACCATGGAGTGATGTCTGCATGACATTGTTTTTGTCGCGTAAAACTCTTGTCTTTTTCTCTACATGTTCAGCATGACTGTGTACAATATCTGACATGCATACGAAAAAAACATAGTGAGATTATGTAAGGAGAGTATTGATACGTCTCCAACGTATCTACTTTTCCAAACACTTTGGCCCTTGTTTTGGACTCTAACTTGCATGATTTGAATGGAACTAACCCGGACTGACGCTATTTTCAGCAGAACTGCCATGGTGTTATTTTTGTGCAGAAATAAAAGTTCTCGGAATGACCTGAAAATAGATGGAGCAACTTTTTGGAATTAATAAAAATATTTCCGAAGGAATCAGCATCAGGGGGCCCACACCCTATCCACGACGGTGCAGGGCGCCCCCCCCCCCCCTAGGGTGCGCCCCTGCATCGTGGGCACCCTAGGACTCCACCGACCTCAACCCGAACTCCATATATTCACTTTCAGGGAGAAAAAAATCAGGGAGAAGGATTCATCACGTTTTACGATACGGAGCCGCCGCCAAGCCCTAGTCTTCCTCGGGAGGGCTGATCTGGAGTCCATTTGGGGCTTTGAAGAGGGGAATCCATCGCCATCATCATCATAAACCATCCTCCATCACCAATTTCATGATGCTCAACGCCGTGCGTGAGTAATCCCATCGTAGGCTTGCTGGACGATGATGGGTTGGATAAGATTTACCATGTAATAGAGTTAGTTTTGTTAGGGTTTTATCCCTAGTATCCATTATGTTCTAAGATTGATGTTGCTATGACTTTGCCATGCTTAATGCTTCTCACTAGGGCCCGAGTGCCATGATTTCAAATCTGAACCTATTATGTTTTCATTAATATATGTGAGTTCTTGATCCTATCTTGCAAGTCAATAGTCACCTACTATGTGTTATGATCCAGCAACCCCGAAGTGACAATAATCGGGACCACTCCCGGTGATGACCGTAGTCTGAGGAGTTCATGTATTCACTAAGTGTTAATGCTTTGGTCCAGTACTCTATTAAAAGCAGGCCTTCATATCCCTTACTTTCCAATAGGACCCCGCTGCCACGGGAGGGTAGGACAAAAGATGGCATGCAAGTTCTTTTCCATAAGCACGTATGACTATATTTGGAATACATGCCTACATTACATTGATGAACTGGAGCTAGTTCTGTGTCACCCTATGTTATAACTGTTGCATGAGGAATCGCATCCGACATAATTATCCATCATTGATCCATTGCCTACGAGCTTTTCACATATTGATCGTTGCTTAGTTACTTTTTCGTTGCCACTGTTATGATTGCTACAAAACGGTTACTATTACTTTTGCCACCGTTACCGTTACTTCCATACTACTTTGCTACTAAATACTTTGCTGAAGATATTAAGTCTTTCAGGTGTGGTTGAATTGACAACTCAGCTGCTAATACTTGAGAATATTCTTTGGCTGCCCTTGTGTCGAATCAATAAATTTGGGTTGAATACTCTACCCTCGAAAACTGTTGTGATCCCCTATACTTGTGGGTAATCAAGACTATTTTATGCCGCCGTTGTCGGGGAGCATAGCTCCATTCTTTGAGTCACTTCGGATTTATATCTGCTGATCACTATGAGGAACTTGAAAGATGAAAGAACCAAGATTTTTCCCTCAACTACGAGGGAGGTAAGGAACTGCCATCTAGCTCTGCACTTGATTCACCTTCTGTTTTGAGTAACTTGCGACACCTGCACCTGCTATTCATTCTGATATGCCGCCGCCAAGCCCTAATCTTCCTCGGGAGGGCTGATCTGGAGTCCGTTCGGGGCTTCGAAGAGGGGAATCCGTCGCCATCGTCATCATCAACCATCCTCCATCACCAATTTCATGATGCTCACCGCCCTGCGTGAGTAATCCCATCGTAGGCTTGCTAGATGGTGATGGGTTGGATGAGATTTACCATATAATCAAATTAGTTTTGTTAGGGTTTGATCCCTAGTATCCATTATGTTCTAAGATTGATGTTGCTATGACTTTGCCATGCTTAATGCTTCTCACGAGGGCCCGAGGGCCATGATTTCAGATCTGAACCTATTATATTTTCATTAATATATGTGAGTTCTTGATCCTATCTTGCAAGTCAATAGTCACCTACTATGTGTTATGATCCGACAACCCCGAAGTGACAATAATCGGGACCACTCCCGGTGATGACCGTAGTCTGAGGAGTTCATGTATTCACTAAGTGTTAATGCTTTGGTCTAGTACTCTATTAAAAGGAGGCCTTCATATCCCTTAGTTTCCAATAGGACCATGCTGCCACGGGAGGGTAGGACAAAAGATGTCATGCAAGTTCTTTTCCATAAGCATGTATGACTATATTCGGGATACATGCCTACATTAGATTGATGAACTGGAGCTAGTTCTGTGTCAGCCTATGTTATAACTGTTGCATGAGGAATCGCATCCAACATAATTATCCATCATTGATCCATTGCCTACGAGCTTTTCACATATTGATCTTTGCTTAGTTACTTTTTCGTTGCCACTGTTATGTTTGCTACGAAACTGTTACTGTTACTTTTGCCACCATCACCGTTACTTCTATGCTACTTTGCTACTAAATACTTTGTTGCAGATATTAAGTCTTTCAGGTGTGGTTGAATTGACAACTCAGCTGATAATACTTGGGAATATTCTTTGGCTCCGCTTGTGTTGAACCAATAAATTTGGGTTGAATACTCTACCCTCGAAAACTGTTGCAATCCCCTATACTTGTGGGTTATTGTCGGTGTCAAAACCGGAGGATCTCGGGTAGGGGGTCCCGAACTGTGCGTCTAGGCGGATGGTAACAGGAGACAAGGGACATGATGTTTTACCCAGGTTCGGTCCCTCTTGATGGAGGTAAAACCCTATATCCTGCTTGATTAATATTGATGATGTGTGTTACAAGAGTGGATCTACCACGAGATCAAGGAGGCTAAACCCTAGAAGCTAGCCTATGGTATGATTGTTCTTCGTCCTATGGACTAAAGCCATCCGGTTTATATAGACACCGGAGAGGGCTAGGGTTACACAGAGTCGGTTACAATGGTAGGAAATCTACATATCTGTATCGCCAAGCTTGCCTTCCACGCCAAGGAAAGTCCCATCCAGACACGGGACGAAGTCTTCAATCTTGTATCTTCATAGTCTTGGAGTCCGGCCGATGATGATAGTTCGGCTATCCGGACACCCCCTAGTCCGGAACTCCCTCAGTAGCCCCTGAACTAGGCTTCAATGACGACGAGTCCGCGCGCATGTTGTCTTCTGCATTGCAAGGCGGGTTCTTCCTCCGAATAATTTATAGAAGATTGTGAACACCAGGATAGTGTCCGGTTCTGCAAAAATAAATTCCACGTACCACCGTAGAGAGAATAATATTACACAAGTTCAATCTGCTGACGTATTTTGTGGCGTGACATCACATCATTACCAAGCCTTCACTCGAATTGTTTTTATTGTTCCACCTCTGCGCGTTTAGCGAGGCGGTTTCCTTGGCACGTCTTGTCGAAGCAGAGATCATGTTCCCCTTATTCCGGGATTCCCATCAATACGGACGTGGGTAACCCAACCGCGCCCGTTGCCACGCCCCCTCCATCGAAGGCGGGTTCCAAACGGTCACGGGGACGGCTCTTGGTATTCTCCCTCTTTATAATGAGACCAAGGCCCGTTCCTTTCCTTCAATCCTCTATCGAATCCGCCCCTTGCCCCGAGTTCCAACACCCAGGGTTCCATATTTGGGTACCTTCGATCTTCGACAATGTCCGGCCCCGACCTACGAGGCCGGTGGATGCCCTCCTCCGTCACGGAAGAGGACGTGCTAAAGCTAAGTGACGCCAGGTACTTAACCTACGAGATTTCACATAGGCTGTCTGCCCGAGGGCAAGTTATTCCTACTCCCGAGCTTGGCGAGAGTGTCGTGTTCGGGGTTTAGGCTTCCCGACGGATCCCTTCGTGAGGGGGCTCATGTTTTACTATGGGTTGGAATTCCATGACTTGGCTCCGGAGTCTATCCTCCACATCTCATCATTCATTGTCGTCTGCGAAGCCTTCCTCCGCACTACCCCTCACTTTGGCTTGTGGCTCAAAACCTTCAATGTGGATCCGAAGATGATTGAGGGGCGTTAGGCAGAGTGCGGCGGGGCGGTTATAAGTAAGAGGGCCGATGCTCCATGGCCCGAGGGCTCCTTTCAGGAGGAGCTCGGCTTGTGGCAACAGGAGTGGTTCTATATCACTGCTCCCAGGGGCAGCAGGCAGAGGCTGCCGCCCGTCTTCCGCTCGGGCCCTCCACAGCGGCTGACGTCATGGGTCAACAAGGGGCGCGACTGGGGGCCGTCCAAGGACGTTCCTCTGTTGCATGACCGGATTCGAGGCCTCCAAGAAAGGAAGATCAATCTGGCCGTAGTGGTACAGGTTATGTTGATCCGGCGCCTACTGCCCTGCAAACGTCGCCCCCTCCGCCTGTGGGAATTTAATCTGGAGGGGCCACGAGCTCTTGAATACTTCATGGGTTTGACACTCGCGGAGATGTACAAACTATTCTTCGGATTGCAAGAGATGCGTCCGGAATTGACCGAGGATGCTGGCCTAAGCTGCAATCGCCCGGATACTCAAGTAAGTAGCCCTATGTCCGGACACACGTCCATTTATTTACTGTGGGTTTGCCTTTTAACCAGCTATCCCTTGGACAGGAGTGGATAGCGCAAGCAAAACTAATACGGTGTCCGGTCCCCCTCCCTGAGACTACGCAGGATCCCGTGTTAATCAAGATGTTAGAGGTTGCACCTTCGGAGGAGGGCGAAGGAGGACACAAGGGATCTACCACCTCAGCCACGGAGGCTTTCAGTAAGGGAGGAATCGAGAGTCCCTCCTTCCAGGGAGAGAAGAGGACCACTTCCGAAGACCCGGAGGCCAAGGCCTCAAAGCGGGGAAAGAAATCTGTACCGGAAGGTCCCGTGCCGGGAAGAGCCCCGACCGAACTGTCTCCTCGGAGGAATCAGCCCTCTAGCGAGCCGTAAGTAAAAAGGGGGAATTTTGTAATAGTGGACATCCCTGTTTAATTTCTAAGGGTAACCGAAGTTTTCACCTTGTAGTTCGGATCTCAGCCCATCTCAGCATAGCTCATCTTCGGGAGACCTTCGTCCAGAGATGATGGAGAGCGAAACGCCTCCATCTGCCGCCCCATCGTGCGAGGCGGACGACCCTGAGGTGTCGTCACGGAGGGTCTCCCCGAGTCCGGCGGGGCCAGAGAGTTTGGCACCCATTGGAGTACGGACGGTGGAGCTGCAGGATTTGCTTAAGAGGGCGTCCATCTCAGAAGGTCATTGCACATTAATGGGTATGGTGATTGAGAGGATCTCGTCTGCCGAAAGTGGGTTGTGTGAGGCCGTCGGAAGTTTGCTGACGGGATTTGAGGTACGCAAAAAATGACATACCTTTTGACAGTTTTGCACATGAAGTGCGCCCTGTATAGATAGTAGCCCCTGAGACTTGGTATGTTGTCGAAAGCGGCAGCGTGCCGAGGATCATAATCTCAGTTATAGATTGTCGCCTTTCCTATGCAGGTGGCGGAACGTTCGGTGGCCAGCCGGACTGATGGATTTGCCGAGCTGAAGAGGCAACTCGACGTTGCGGATGCGGACATCTTGCTGGTCAATAAATGACTCGATGAGTCACAAGGTATGTGGTTGCTCTGCGGTCGCCTAGTAAGGGTGCTGGCGCCCATTCCTTACAATTTGTATGCCTGATGCAGATAGTGCTGCTGCTATGGAAGGCCTTCAAGCAGAACTTGCTCGGGCCAAGGAGCAAGCCAGAAAAAGCGAGGCGGCTGCCTCGAAGGCAGCGGAAGAGCTAGAAGCCGAGAAGGCTGCTCACTGCTGAAGCAGGGAGGAGATGGCCGGAATGGCCACGAAATTAAAAGTTGCTACCGACCGCCTGGAGGTTCTTGAAGGAGAACGCCTAGCGGAGCAAGAGGACCTGAAGAAGGCCGACGCCGAAGCCAAGGATGCCCGTAGTGCGATGCGGGCTATGAAGGAGGAACTGCGTCAGGTCAGAGACATTGTGGCTGGAAAGCCGTTTATGCTGCGTAGGAAGTTCACGGATCCGAAGTATGCTTAGCTGGGCCGATTTTACGGTGCGGAGGATCCTTATCTGGACTTGGCGGCGAGTGCGGCGGACGTAGTCGTGCACTTTCGAAGCCAGGAGGATCATGAAATGGAAGAGCTTTTCTGGTCTCAATTCCATAGTCCGGAGCGTCCACTTCCGTTGAGTGATCGGCTGGTTGAGTGGGCTGAGCTGAATAGATTGTCCGGACTTGCCATGACGGATGTGGTCGCTCATCTGTGGCCAAAAAGGCCCAAGCCGAGGAGTTATTTTGGCTTGTTGCAGCAATTCCTTGGGGCGGTGCCGCGTATTGGGGCAATGAAGCGGTCGGCATGCATAGAAGGTGCACTGATGGCTCTCGCCCGTGGTAAGACATACTAGGCGGAGATGGATGCCACCGTTGTTGCATCCCGGGGTTCGGACAAAAGCCGATTCCCCACCGAGCACTATTTTGAGGAAGTCCTGCAGGGCGCTCGTATAATAGAGTCACAGTGCTCGAAAGATGTTATGTTTGAATGACATGTATGATTTCTGAGATCATGTTTATAATGCAATAACTTTTTATACTTGTGTGTTCAAGTATTGAACTATCTCCTGGGCGGCCGTATATGTATGAATAACCTGAAAGTTGCAGTCTTTGGCTTCAGCCCCCACGCACATGGTGCGGGGGTGTTTGCAAAAAGAAAAGCGCTTTTTCACACTTAATCCAACGTCTTGGTCCTTTTAGGGAGGTGATAGCGTAGCAAACTAGGCAACCGGACTATAATGCTTTATCACTTTCACTTAGCCATAGGAGCTCGAATGTGGGGCTACTATATAGCCCCTAGCGGCACCACTCCTCTCCGAACTTCGGGGCGCGTATGTGCCTGACCGGGAAGCGGTCCTTCGTCAAAGCGGAGGAATTCTAAACATTCCAATGGTCGATCGAGTGGTTGACCAGTCTCTCGCTATATCATGACAGTCAGTTTTCGGCTTTCTCTACTGAGGTGCTCGCCCGGCCGAACCGGGGCACAATCGCAGTAGTTCTCCTGGTGCCGCGTTAGCCGATGATACGGAACGTAAGGCAGCAAAACACAGGAGCCGGGCAAACCCAACATTTGACCAAAGACATGATTCGGAGATGATGCATATAAGGCCTAACTCGAGACGCCGAACACTCCCTGAGGTGTTCGGTCTTTATGATACCGGGCAGAACAATGCCCTAAGCCCCTAGTGTCCAGGTTCAGGCGGGAACTTCTAACGCGGCCGATGCCAAAACGCCAGCCTCCTCCTCGGTTATGGTAGGAAACCGGGGGATGTGTATCAACAAGAGACAGTAAGAAAGGTTGACGTAGGGTCTTAATCTGAAAAGAATCCTTGCAACGGGTCCCTGCTGCACGTCTGCGCCTGTGTCTCCGTTGTGCTGTATCCTGGACGGGTGTAGCACGTGCTTCATCTGTAAAAGAGAAGAACTTAGTTTCCAAGAAATATCGTGCAGAGGTTGTATAAAAATAGAATAAAAGGAAGAAAATTGAGCTTTATTGGCTCTCATCATTTATACACGCAGCCCCTTATAAAGGGGATATGCAGCTGGGAAGCCCCTTGCCGGACTCGCCTAACCATGTCCGAGGTCTAAATGACCTGTTTTTAGGGGCTTTGACCCGCAAGGTCTGATTAGTGTGTGGCTGTTGAGGCAGTCTCACGTTCTCTGTGGTCGAGGAGCACTCGGAGTTACTTTTTAATGAAATTGTGCCACGTTGACCGGGCATTATTAAGCGTAAAAAACGCGTAATGTGGTATTGCGTTAGGGCTGGCGAAAGCTGCGCGCCCCAGTAGTGCTTAAGGGCTACTATTTGAATGGGGCGATGGATAGTGAGCTTTTCATGATGGAGGTTGTCGGATGAACCGAACACAACCTCTAGTGGTACAGAGCCTGTATAATTGGCTTAAAGGCCTGGCGTCACTCCTTTGAAGGAAGTGCTGCTATGGCGAATTTTGGTATGGTCTATCCCCATTCTGCGGGCGGTGTCCTGGTATTGCAGGTGTCGCGCTGTCTTTTTGTGTTATCACATGAAGTGAGTTCACTGTTTTGACTTCTAGTGGGAAAGTCTTCTGTTTTCTGGAGTGCTGCTTTTGGGTTTTGTCACTTTCGCTTAGTGTGTCGAGCCCCTTGTGTTCGGCATTAAGTCGGCCGGACTGTTTGAAGACCCAACAATCTCTGTGGGTATGGTTTGCAGGCTTCCCGGAGGTACCATGTATTTGACATAGTCTGTCCAGAATCTTATTTAGGTTGGATAGCTCATCACTGTTGTCCTTGAGGGGCAGTGTTTTGTTGTTCGGCCGAGAGCTTTTGAATCCGGCGTTGACCGCCGTACTATTAGGGCCATTTTCCTTATTCTGGCGCTGATCTTTTCTGTGTCGTGATTTCCCATTTCCATCCCTAACTTCGGATGTACTCGGGTCGCTGGTGCTGCACCTAGCCAGCCAGCTGTCTTCCCCCACGCAAAAGTGGGTCATGAGGCTTGTTAGTGCGGCCATTGTTCTTGGTTTTTCCTTGCCGAGGTGTCTGGCAAGCCATTCATCTCGGACGTTGTGTTTAAAGGCTGCTAAGGCTTCAGCGTCCGGATAGTCGACTATTTGGTTCTTTTTAGTGAGGAACCTGTTCCAGAATTTGCGTGCTGATTCTCCGGGCTGTTGAGTTATGTGACTTAAATCGTCTGCATCCGGAGGACGGACATAGGTCCCCTGAAAATTTGCTCGAAACGCATCCTCAAGCTCTTCCCAACTTCCAATGGTATTTTCTAGGAGGCTTTTAAGCCAATGCCGAGCTGGCCCTTTGAGCTTGAGGGGTAGGTATTTTATGGCATGGAGATCGTCTCCTCTGGCCATATGTATGTGTAGGATGTAATCCTCAATCCAGACTCCGGGGTCTGTTGTTCCGTCATATGCTTCTATGTTTACGGGTTTGAATCCCGCTGGAAATCCATGATCCAGTACCTCGTCGGTGAAACATAGTGGATGTGCGGCGCCCCTGTATTTGGGTGTGCCGTTGTCTTCAAATGCTCAGCGGGTTATGTTGCTTCCTGGAGTCTTCTTTTTTGGCCCATAAATAGACCTGACTGGGTCGTCCTTTTTTCGAGGATCTTTATGCTGATCGTGTGCCGGCTTGTGTGCGGCGCCCCTTGTTGCTCTTGGCCTGTCATCTGGTCGTCTATCCGGCCAGGCGGCTTCTTTCTTTTTTGACTGCGGGGGCTCTAAGGCCTCCTCGTCAAATTCGGGCAACAGCTTGCGCTTCGGGTAGCTCTTTTTCTGGTGACTAGCGCCATGTTTATCTGCGCTGTTGAGTACTTTGCTCCATCTCATTCTGAGTGCGTCCTCTGCTGTTTTGAGCTTCCGCTTTTGCTTCTTCAAACTTCTTGCAGTGGTGACGAGCCTTTTATGAAGATTCGTATGCTCTGGTGATGTGAGATCATCTTCACCGGGGATGGGTTGTTTGTCCAGTTCATGTCCGGCTGGCTGCTTGTTGACATGTGCGTCGTCCACCGCTTCGCCCTGCTCTAGGGCCGGGTCCGTATGGGTGCCGTTTTTATCGAGGCCGGTCTTCGGGCGGCGCTTGCGTCACCGTTTTGGTTGTTTGTTGGGGGAGTTGTCCTTCGCCATTTCCGTTTTTCCTCATTATCGCTTCCTTTTGGTGTATCCACCATGTATACGTCGTGAGTTGGGGTGGCTTTCCCGTGCCCGGTAGGCGCTGGTTCTTGATCGTCTCCGGCATCATCGTCCATACCGTCGATGTCTTCGGAGTCATGGTTTAGCATGTCGGTTAGATCGTCGATAGTGGCTATTAATTGGGTGGTGGGTGGGCTTTGAATTTCTTTGTCGTCTGCATCCCAACTGTCCTGGCTGCAGTCCGGCCAGGGCTCTCCTGATAACGAGAGATACTTTAGCGAACTTAAGATGTCGCCGAAAGGTGAGCACTGAAAGATGTCCGCTGCGGTGAACTCCATGATCGGCGCCCAATCGGATTCGATCGGAGGGGGCGCGGGAGGTTGAGTCCGGCAAGGAGTCCGGCGCCTCAGAGTCACGGGCTTCATGAGGGACAAGGTCATTGTTCGGCTCTATCGCTGTAGAGGTTGCAGCCCCCGAGGCGGTGTCTAGCCATCCGTCCTCGATCTGCGCAGCCGGCTCCGAATTGAAGATCGGAGCGGGTTCGAGTGCGGCCTCCAGGGTACTGTCTGGCTGCAGAGCTAAACCATGCTCACCGTGACAGTGCGGCACGCTCGGCTGTGGCTCGAATCCATCGAGGATCAAGTCCCCGCGGATGTCAGCCATGAAGGTCAAACTTCTAAATCTGACCTGACGGCCAGGGGCGTAGCTTTCGATCTGCTCCAGATGGCCAAGCGAATTGGCCCGTAGTGCAAAGCCACTGAATACCAAGATCTGTCCGGGGAGAAAGGTCTCACCCTGGACTGCATCGTTGATGATGGTCGAAGAAGCCATCGAGCCTATCGGTGACGACACAGAGGAACTCTCAATGAAAGCACCAATGTCGGTGTCAAAACCGGCGGATCTCGGGTAGGGGGTCCCGAACTATGCGTCTAGGCGGATGGTAACGGGAGACAGGGGACACGATGTTTTACCTAGGTTCGGGCCCTCTTGATGGAGGTAAAACCCTACGTCCTGCTTGATTAATATTGATGATGTGTGTTACAAGAGTGGATCTACCACGAGATCAAGGAGGCTAAACCCTAGAAGCTAGCCTATGGTATGATTGTTCTTCATCCTATGGACTAAAGCCATCCGGTTTATATAGACACCGGAGAGGGCTAGGGTTACACAAAGTCAGTTACAATGGTAGGAAATCTACATATCCGTATTGCCAAGCTTGCCTTCCACGCCAAGGAAAGTCCCATCCGGACACGGGACGAAGTCTTCAATCTTGTATCTTCATAGTCTTGGAGTCCGGCCGATGATGATAGTTCGGCTATCCGGACACCCCCTAGTCCGGAACTCCCTCAGTTATCAAGCATGCAGAAATCTAGAGTGATGGTAACAACAAGTGGATGGATCCAAAAATAATGATAGCAAGTTGATGATAGCTTTAATTTAATAAAAAGAAAGGTGATTATTGCTTTACTATTTGTTTCCCACCTAAGATGAACAACATATACCCTAGGTGAACCAGATAATAGACAGAGATATGATTCATTGCTGCGTCGATATGTGCCCCAGAAGTAATTTTAAAACTCAAGTTTGAACATTAATTTGGACCTAACTTGGAGTCTAAGAGGTGAATGGCGATAAAGTAGCAGGTAATATTAAGCAATGCATAACATAAGCAGAAATAAAAGAGTGTGACCTCTCTTATGGACCCGTGTACTCCTCGGGTTCATATGTTGAGTCGATGATGGTGATGCAGTTGCGGTGGGTGCCGGCGGCAGGTAAGGAGATCTGAGGCGGCGAAAGACGATCAGGAGTCGTGATGTCTGGTTTGGTGGATGCTTCTGTCGATTAGCTTAGGTGAGCTGTACAACGTCGCTGCAGGAGCTAGACAAATCAAGCAAAGTTTTCTTCGACACCTATCTGTAACTGAAGTAATTCAGTAAGGGATCCTTTGGCTTGAAGGATTCTAAAAACGCAGGGATAGGAAAAACACCAGAACAGGATAGGAAGGCACGTGGGAAGCACAACATTTGTAAACACGGGATTTCTGTCAACTTGGGTGTTTGGTTCATAGGAATTGGAATAGCAGAGGAATGCAAATAAACATGGCCAAATTAAAGTGAAACCATATGAAAGCCTGTATAGTTAGAATTTTATTCTGCCACTAATGCACTTGGTCTTGTTTTCATGAATAGGATTTTTAAAAGTAGGTCCAGGTGGATGTTTTTCTCCATTCCTTTCAACGAAATGCATGAATAATTGAATAGTAGAGTGCCATAGGAAAATTTCCTATTGCTATGTTTTTCCTTTAGTTTTTCCTTTGAATCAAAATAGCCCAAATGGATCGACATGAATGTAGAGTAATAAGTGATGCGACAAGTGTACAACCTCTTTGTGGTAGCCGTGTTGACCTCATCATCATTGGGTTGGTTGCTGAAGAAGTTGCGGCAGAGGTGGTTGTCGGATGTGTGGAGGAAGATCTGAGGCGTCTGTAGACGGCGTCCAGGGCAGTGCTCTGTTGTGATGGATGGTTCTATCGTTGGAGCAGCTTCGGCAAGCCGTAAGACATCGAGGCTGAAGCAGTACAAGATATACATCGTTAATCTCAAGTGGGATTCTAATAGCATCTCCAATAGATGATGTAAAATACATTACCAAAAAGTGATAGATGTAAAATATACATCACCAAAAAACACCTGACTACAACAGATGAGGTAAAAACTGTTGACTCTGAACTTAACTGTCGAAACTGAAATTTACTGTGGAATCTGAATGTTACTATCGAAACTGAACGCTCTGGTAGCAGAGATGCCCTTCACATGTAGTTTAGGCCGCTCGAGCACTAGTTGTAGAGAAACAGTGATCTAAATCAGTAGGCGATCGACGGGGAACACGGTAGTAGATAGTAGACGGAGCAGCAGCGCCAGGAGCAGAAGCGCGAACTAGAGCCAGAGCAGCACCTCGTGTAGCTGTAGCAGCCCATGCAGCAACATCAGCAGCGCGAGTGAGAGCAAGAGTAGAGCAACAGCGTGAGCGAGCAAGAGCCATAGCAGTAGCAGCGCGAGCGAGGGAGAGCCGGAGCAGCAGCAACAACAACTCTGGCTGGTATGGACGCCGTCGCCGAGGGAGCCTCACACTAGGGGAGAGCCGCCGTCCGGACTCTCATCCCGACTTGTGGGGGAATCATAGTCTACATCATCCTTTCCTCACATGGGACAATGCTCTAGTAATGAAGATCATCACACTTTTATTTACTTACAACTCAAGAATTATACCTCGATACTTAGAACAAAATATAACTCTATATGAGTGCCTCAGGCGGTGTACCGGGATGTGCAATGACTCAAGAGTGACATGTATGAAAGAATTATGAAAGGTGGCTTTGCCACAAATACAATGTCTTATTCTTGTACTTGTAAGTTAGCCACCATACATTTCTTAGTCGCTTGTTGCAACCTCACCACTTATCCATTCCTTACCCATTAAGCTTTGCTAGT
Source organism: Triticum aestivum (assembly GCF_018294505.1). Lineage (NCBI taxonomy): Eukaryota > Viridiplantae > Streptophyta > Magnoliopsida > Poales > Poaceae > Triticum > Triticum aestivum. The sequence continues at coordinate 80,182,176 of NC_057813.1, read as the reverse complement.
CTTGATACCCATGGTAATGGGATTGCTGAGTCCTTGTGGCTCACAGATTACTACAACAACAGTTGCAGGTACAGGTAATGTGATGATCATGACGTGAGAGCGATGTTTGCTTGTTTGGAGTCCTTATTCTGCTTCTTCTTCGATCAGGGGTTAGGTTGCTGGCCGGCAGCCTGGGCTAGCAGGGTGGATGTCGTTTGAGTTCTTGTTTGTGTTTCATCCGTAGTCGGATGTTGCTCTTATGTATGATGTTGTTGTATTCATGTGGCATTGTATGCCTTTTGTATGTATCCTCGGCTATTATGTAATGGTACGTTTAATGATATCCACCTTGCAAAAGCGTTTCAATATGAGGCTCTATCCTTTGTGGGACCTTTGAGTTTCTCTCGGATAGGATCGCATATTGAGCGTGACACAACATCATTGACTGCAAGTGGGTGTTTAAGGTAAGGAAGCATGCATGCTGATGGATCTATTGAGCGGTACAAGGCACGACTGGTGGCTAAAGGGTTTAAACAACGATATGGTCTTGATTATGAGCATACCTTCAGTCCAGTTGTCAAACCTACCACCATTCGTCTGTTTCTGTCCTTGACTATTGCCAAAGGGTAGTCTCTGCGTCAGCCTGATGTCCAAAATGCTTTCCTCCATGGGGTTTTCGAGGAAGAGGTCTACATGCGGCAACCCCCAGGTTTTGTTGATCCTGCTCATCTGCATCATTTGTGTCGTCTTGATAAGGCGCTTTATGGACTTAAGCAGGCTCCCCGTGCATGGTATGCCCGACTTGTCTCGGTTCTTCGACGTCTTGGATTTGCTCCATTCAGTGCTGACACATCTCTGTTCATGGTCCATCTTCCTGAGGTTACTATGTACATGCTGGTTTATGTTGATGAAATTATTCTAATCAACTCCTCAATGACTGCTACTGATCGTCTGTTGTCTGCTCTAAGTTGTCATTTTGCTGTCAAGGATCTGGGTGCTCTCCATTACTTCCTTGGTCTGTAGGTTTCACGGTCTCCTGATGGCCCGACTCCCACTCAGCATAATTATTCCTTGGACTTGTTGCGACGTGCAGGTATGTTGCAATGCAAGCATGCTACCACCCCTATGTCTGCGACTGATCGGTTATCAGCCTTGGATGGTGTCTTGCTTCCTTCAGATGATGCTGGAGTACCGTAGTATTGTTGGTGGGTTGCAGTACTTGACTATCACACGGCCGAACATCTCGTATGCGGTCAACCGTGTGTGCCAGTATCTTCATGCTCCTCGGACTTCACACTGGTCAGCTGTAAAGCGCATACTGCGTTATCTCTCTCATACTGTCTCCTATGGTTTGCATCTTCGGTCTACCTCCTTGAGTGCTCTCTCGGCGTTCTCTGATGCTGATTGGGCTGGGTGTCTGGATGACCGGCGATCAACGGGGGGCTATGATGTCTTCTTTGGTCACAACCTGATCGCCTAGAGTGCGCGCAAGCAAGGCACAGTCTCTCAGAGTAGCACTGAAGCTGAGTATAAGGCGGTTGCCAATGCCACGGCTGAGCTCATTTGGGTACAGTCTCTCTTGAGAGAGTTGGGTGTCTCTCAAGAGCAACCACCGGTTCTTTGATGTGATAATATTGGTGCGACGTATCTTTCATCTAATCCAATTTTCCATGCTCGTACCAAGCACATCGAAGTTGACTATCACTTTGTAAGGGAGCGTATTGCACAGAAGCTTCTTCATATCAAGTTCATCTCCTCTAAAGAACAACTTGCTAACATTTTCACGAAGCCACTTCCACAACCTCAGTTTGAAGGTTGTATGCGCAATCTTAACTTACTTTGTACTTTAGATCACAGTTAAGATTGAGGGAGGATGTTAGATATTGTGTATATGTATCTTCTATGTACATCCTGTATATTGTATTTGTACCCCACGTGTACCCTTATATATATATATATATATATATATATATATATATATATATATATATATATATACACACACAGACGGTCTATTCTGCTAATATTAGCAGAATAACTATTCTGCATATCACTTCCGCACTGCACACTGAACGCAAGTGCACGTCATTTTTTGAACCAAGTGTGCTGCAGTACTCACACAGTGAACTTCTCGTTGGAACAAACTGCACGCGTTATTTTTTCGGTACTGTTTTCGCTCTATTATTTTAACCGTTTATCGGAATGAGGCGTGTAATATACCATTGAAAAGCTATGGATTAGGCGCAACTTCGACATGTTGAACACTTTTCGAGATTCCACACGGTTTAAGAGCAGTTTTGAAAATGGTGTGATCCATGACGAGTGGCAGCAAAGGTTTTTTCGCGATTTCTTCTAAACCGCTCGTCGGAATGAAGCAAATGATACGCCGTTGGATAGATATCATCGAGGCGCATCTTTTTAATATACAAATGTTTCTCTAACTCCTTATGGTTTAAGAGCAGTTTCAAATTTACTAAATCACGGAATTCTGTTTTTCAAATTTTTTCAAATTTTCGGTACGGTTTTCGCTCTAGTTTTTGAATCCTTTGTCAAAACGAGGCGTGTGATACGCCGTTGGAAAGGTACAAACGAGGCACAACTTTTATATGTTGAAATATTTTTGAAATTCTTTACGGTTTTAAGTTAATTTTGAAAATTGTGCGGCGGAATGATTCAAACGATACGCCGTTGAAAAGATATCGACGATACGCAACTCTTTCATGTAAAACACTCTCTCCAATTCTTTGCGGTTTAAGAGGAATTTTGAATTTACCGAAATGCGGACACTGTTTTTCGCGACACCCAAATCGACGTGGGTACTTCATCCGACTGAAAACCGCACTGCATCGGACAAAAAACCGCACTGCAGCAGACGTTTTAGAGAACTGCATGGTTTATTTTATTCAAACGTAATTTTTTTCAAGAACGAGTAAGTAGAGTGCACTTCACATCGGGTGTAAATAAACCACAACACTATCAAGAAGTGAACCGCATTATTTTTTTTCGCTTCCGTAACAATTTTTTTGCACTTACGGGATGAACAACATCATACGGCCGACTGTGCTTCAGAATGAAAACCGCACTGCATCGGATGAGCAAGCGAGCTGCATAATTTCTTTTGTCAGACGTTATTTTTCTCATACGAGTTTTTGTTGCTTTTTTACATAATGAAAACCTGCACTGCATTCTTCTATTTTTGTCATTTTTTTCTTTTTTGTGTTAACACTTCCGAACTCCATAGTAGGGGTTAGTATACTACATTAGTTTCTTTTTCTAACTATCCTTTTCTTTCTTCAAAATGAACCGCTTTGAGAATGATGAAACACATCCGAACTCCAGAGTAGAGGCTAGTGCACTGCATTCTTCTATTTTTGTCTCTTTTTTTCCTTTTTGTGTTAACGCGTCTGAACTCCAGAGTAAAGGCTAGTGTACTGCATTAGTTTCTTTTTCTAACTATCCTTTTCTTTCTTCAAAATGAACCGCTTGAGAATGATGAAACGAACCTCTAGACACAAACAATAGTACCGCCAAAATAAGTACATCCAGCAACCACACATCGCATGGCACAAAAAAATCAAAAGAAAAATGCAACCCCCCCCCCCCCTACCCAGAAATTACATGTCATACTGCACTCACACGTTTGCCTAACTGCAAGAGACATGTATTCATCTGAGTACTGCATGGTCAATGCCGCACACACATCAAACCCCCAGGATGCACAACTTGCAGTTTCATTTAACTTAAAAAACACCCATGCACAAACTGTACGCCTGCACACCCCCGAGCTGCACGCGGCGATACACCAAACCGCATGCATGTGCAAACCGAGCTGCACGGGATGAGCTGTTGAACCACTGTTGAGCAGTACATTTGAATGTGAACCTCATTAAGCTCCCATCTAAACTGCGGGCACGGTCAGAGCTTACCGCATCGAGTGCACTGCAGGACTAAGTGCAAAATTACATGGAAATATGCACAAGTAAACTTCACACCTCAGGAAAAGGAACTGATTTCCTTTTAAAAATTAACTAGAAAAAACTTGCAAATTAAACCGGAAGAACAACTCATAGCAAACCGCAGTACATCGGCAACGAGCACCTTGAGGAAAAGTAAACTACAGTATGATAAGGCCCTGACGATTTTCAACCGCAAAAAACAAAATCAGTGAACCAAAAGACCATCCTCGCCGTCGCTCCCATTGTTTTCATGTACGTCGGCGTGGAGCACCTTGGATCGGCCATGGGACGAGGAAGAGGGAGTTCTTTGACCTTGCCAGAACTGCGCACCCACGCACACGCGTTCCGCACTGCACCGGACGCACCACGCCAACTGCACGGGGGCTGGGGGTGGGCGGCCGGACTGCTGCCCTGCCCTTCCTTGGGCTGTAAGGCGTCACCGCTGCCTCCTTGGGATGGCCATGTCCTCACCACCCCGGCCGGAGTCCATGGCCGATGGGCCGCCGGACCGCAAGCCCTCGCACCGTAGGACTGCGGGCATGCTACTAGCGGTGTGCTTTAGGCGGGAGAGGGGAGCTCTGAAGGGGGCGAAGTTGCGGTCATACCCGGGGCCTTGCCCGTCCTCCTCGCATCATCAATGGCGTGACCGTTGGGATCCTGCACGGGGAGGTGTCGGCGAGGCTGTGGAAGGGATGGACCCGGTTAGAGGCGCCGGATCTGACGAGGGCAGCGCCGTCTGGGCGTGAGGAGCGGCAACCGACAACATCCTGTTGTGAGAGAGGGACGAGATCTCAGGGATGAACATAGGTTATAGAAAGGAGGAAGAACGGGGTGCTCGATTTCGGCACGGCTTGGCCGGATCCAACGCCAGGGAGCCGCGGAGGTCATGGTGAGGTGCGCCGGCAGTGGTTAGTCGAGGGTGGGGCGCAGGCCACGACGGGGCGGGTGCGCTGCCGCGTGGTGGGAGGTGGTCGCGCCGCCGCGTGGTGGGAGGTGGTCGGGGGTGGGCGCGCCGCCGCGTGGGAGGTGGTCGGGGGTAGGGGTGGGGCACCGCCGCGCGGTAGGAAGTGGTTGGGGTGGTCCTGCGGTGGGAGGTCATGCGGCGATGCTGGGAGAGAGATGGAGTGGCGGGGCTGGGAAGGGGAGCTCGTGGGGAGTGGAGGGAGGAGCACGGGGACGGGAGAGAGAGGTGGGAGGTGGGGTGTTAGCAGAATAATGTGGTGTTAGCAGAATAAGACTCTTAAGGGGTGTTATTAGAATAGACCTACCATATATACACGAGATAGTCACACCCGTATTGGGTGTCATGCCGTTTTCCCACAATTCTAAGTTTTACACCTGGAGGTGTCGTCAGGGGCCTTGGGGCTCGGTTGGGAGTGCAGAGGATTTGCAGGTGGAGGGGAAGGGACCAGTGGCCGCAGGTGGTGTTCTCGAAGGAGGAGCAGCGTTGCATCTAACATGTCGACAACGGTGGGTCTCAGCGGCATGGAGCAGCGGGGTCTCGCTGCTGGGCGTGTGTTGATGGACGAGCACAGAATGGTGGCGTTGTCTGGCATCATGGTGGCGTCGACGCCAGCTAGACCGGGCAAGGTTGATGCGTTAGTACAACTCTGAAGATGGATTGTTGGCAGTTGGCGGCGTCGGCCTCTGTGTGTGCGCCGGACCGATGTGCGCCCCTTACCCGGCAAGTGGCTTCATTGGGGCCTCAGATCTTAGATGTTAGGCTTGGATGCGAGGTCTGTTTGGTATTAGGCCCAGACTATCGGCATCCCTTCATTAACTGGATATGAGTAGCGACGGATGTTGTCTAGACGGCGTCCAGATACAGAGGCCGGAGGTCTTCCTCCTTCTAAGAAAATCTAACGTATCGATCCGTATTTTGCATCACT
>NC_057813.1:80151286-80176114 GCF_018294505.1 Triticum aestivum | reverse complement strand
GATTTCACAGGCGTTATTCAACCGGTTTGGCTAGCATGTCACTAATAGATTATGTGGTTAAGTCATGTAATCTTTCGTTTGTACCCATCTTTTGTGGTGTTTTCTTTTTCTTTTTGTCATTTTAGACTTTTAGTTGATAATATGCTCGTTTCAGACCTATTTATTTGCTTTTAATAAAAATGTTGTGTGCATCTTGATGATGCAGAGGCCGGGGGTTTCCCCTTTTCAAAAAGAAAAAGAAAAAAATCTAACGCACGCGCATGCTGTGAGCCTGTGAGCGGAGTGACATGCTGCGAGCCTGTCAGCATTCCACGGAGCCCGCCCTAAGTTCTGCCTGAATTTCTGTCGTACGTGCGTAGGCATGGCGTATAATCTCCTTGTACAAGATAGTTTTCGAACAATACATGCGCGTGTTGTTGCTGTCAGCGTGAGCTTAACAAGGGACGACGAAACCAAGATTCCGGCAAAGGAGCGACGTGCCCAATGCCAGCTACGTACCATGCAGATGAGATGCATCGCCAACTCCAGCGCATATAAATACACACGCGACCCAACTCCACAACCACACACAAGTGAAGCACTTGCCTTTGAAGTGGTACATACTACAACCTAGGTCGGTCGGCATCGATCTGCTAGTACTGCTTGTTTTTGCGCAGTTTAATTTCTATCTCTTCCCAGCCTCTGAGTGTGACCATGGTCTAACGTTTTTGCAGACTGATCGAGCTTGCTGGTCCGAGGAGATCAAGGAGGATGCCGTGGGACATGAGCAAGACGTCTTGGCCGGAGGTGGTGGGCTGGCCGGCGACGCAGGCCGTGACGCAGATCAACGCCGACAGACCCGACGTGGCGATCGAGGTGATCCCCAATGGCACCACCGTGGCCCCGGGGTACAATGCTGAGCGCGTCCGCGTCTTCTTTGCCGCCGGCATCGTCGCCACCGGCCTCGTCGTGTCCACCCCTGTCGTCGGCTAGCTAGCGCCTTACCTTGCCGCCAGCAGCTCAAGGGTTGAAGCTGAAGAAAGGATGAAGATGCAATGAAAGCACACTTAAATAAAGGAAATTCCTAGAGCAACAAGTAATATAAAATCTCGTTTACTTTCGGCAAATTGGCAAAAGAATCATCATCGGTGCATCTCTGATTGATCCCAAAAAATAACTAGCTGTCTACATCCACAAAATACATTTAAGTCCCCAAAAATACAGGGGAGCCAAATACACTGCCCCCTTCCGAAATATTGGGACAAATGGCACACAGCAGGAAAAAAGAAATACCCTTACCAAGGGCATCTCTAACGCCGACTCTCAAACCTCCCGCATCTGTCCGGTTCGCGCTATCCGGGACGTGAAAGCCAAGCAATGCAGTCCTGTTCCGGTCCGCGGCACGGTTCGGACGCGTTTTCTTCGGCAAACCGTAGATAAACGTGAGGAGGTTTGCAGGAGTCCGGACCGCTGTCACGTCCGCTTCTGACCGTCCTGGCACACCAAAAACCCCTCCCCTGCCCGCGCGCTCTTCCCACCCGTCACCCAGCTGCCCGCATTCATGCCGATGTAGAGCGTTCCGCTCCATATTGAAGGCGGCTCAGGGCGGTCGCGACCTCTCACTGCCTCCGTCATTGAAGCGGCGCGCCGGCCAAGGATGCAGCCCACTGCACGCTCGGCTGAACACGTCTCCTCGCTGCATTCAAACGCCTCCATTAAACCCGTGTGAAAGTCGAGAAACCTACTTCGGCCACACATCTATTCCCAAGTGGGTTGGCATTAAATGCAACACCGAGTTGGCTCCTCCCATTCGCCCTCTGTTTAAACGATGTCTGACACCGGGCAAGAATCGCACTCCACCGCTCCGCATCTCCTATTTCCACCATTTTCTCCAATCTTTCGTTGGCATCTGACAAGCCGGAAAAGCAGTTCCGGCATAAAAGCCGGTTGGGTGGCCCGCCAAGCCCGCCGGATACGCGCGAGGCGGCTTGCTGCTCCACCTCCCTCGCCTAGCCCGACGGAGCAAGTTGCCGTCCCAAGCCTGCGCGTGGTTCACCAACTCGCCGCTCGAAGCCAACTCGCAGAGGAGTGGCGAGTTGCTCCATCCCGACATGACAGGGAGCATGGCGGCAAGGGCATCGTCGCTGCCGTCGATGACGTCGCGTCGTACCGCGCTTCCAATGCATGCAACCGCGCCATCCACCTCGACGCGCATGTAGCCGCACCATGCACACAAAGAAAGAAGCGGTCTACCCGGATGGTGACGAGGTGACCGCCAGCACGTCCGCGCCCACCGCCATCATCGGGAGAAGTAGAACACGGGAGGCCGCCGCCACTTTGGTTCCAGGAAGGCCACCGCCGAGGCACCGCCTACGTACACAGCCGGTGTTTGGCCCTCTCGCCGGCCACCATCGTCCCCTTACCCAAGAACCAACTTTGGTCCGTGCAGACCCTTCCCCTCCGGCTGAAGCATCAGGCAGCGGTTCCACTCCTATGAGCGGTGGGTGAAGCGAGTCGTCCTTTGCGCTGAAGCATATACCTTCGGGGCTCACCGTTGCTGGTCATGGGGATGACGTTGGAGAACAGTCACGCCGGCTGTAGACTAGTCCGGTTTCGTTTTTGGTTGAAAATATGTTCAAACTGTAACCGTTTTCGTCTAGTTTGTATGAAATCCGTCATGTTTCTTTGAAATACCGCCGAGTCTGCATGAATTTCATATGATTTATTGAAAAAAGAGTTTGAAATGTATGCAGCTGGCATTGGATGGAGATGCCCTAACCTGTAAACTTTGGGCGTGGGATTTTTTTTTCAATCCTCATCGACCGCCATCGCCGGTCACACTCTGGTTACATTGCCGCTTGTCGCACCCGTCCCCACCCAGCACCGCCTCGAGTGGCCTTGAGGAATGGACACATCTCATGGTCTCCAATATTCCCTCCGTCTAGGTGTGTAAGTCATCTTATGAAAACTAAATAATCTCAAAACACTTAGGCGTAGTGCATTAACTTTTACCTCGTTTCTTTTTTCTTGACATATCAACCAATAAAAGATGTGTGGTGTGCATGCTTTTAATGACTTGAGACAACAAACACGACATGCAGTGGTTAGTTCTTTGCATGCAGTGATATTAATTTGCAAATAAACATTAAGTTCTCTCGTTTTCCCCTCATCTTTGGTCACGGTGCATAACCTAAAATGACTTATTCACCTAGACGAAGGGAGTATAATAATACGTCATCGTCCAACCACTCTGAACTCAACACTGGCAACCAAGCTCGACATTGAGCTCATCGTAACCACGCCGCCCTCGCCATTGGCGGGTAAAATGGGACAACCGCCATGGACCCAGGTAATATGATTTGTTTTTAGTAACACTAGGTCACTGATTTCCACAAATCAATGACATGCATTACCGAGAAACAAACCAATCTGGTATGCAGTGATTAATTTAGTCGTGTTGCTAGTCTTTGATACAACGGAAAACATACATATATGTTCTTATTTTCAATCATGTATTTTTCCTATTTATATTGAATAATTTGTATTTTTTTTGTAAGCCTCACTAAGAGTAAAAAACATTATGCTACTTGATTTGGTTTGTTGTGTCATCAACTATATGTAACCATGCTCTATACAATGCTCTATTTTATAGCTTAATGCTCATGTGCATAGAGGATTTCGATCAATTTGAGATTTGAGTGGAGTATAAGTCATTAGGCTATCTTAGCTAAAGTGATTATATCAATATCAAATATAGAGCCGATACAAGTCTCAGTGAACCATTAAACCCTTTATGGCGTCGAATCAGAGGCTCCGGGCAAGTGTTCGGCTAATCCTATGGGGCGCATCTATGTCTCACTTTGTGCGACACAGTAGACGGCATCACCTAGAAGGAATCGATAGTGGGCTGGCCCACCAAACACATGGCCCTTTCATGCTGACATCACACTGACATCACATGCATATTTTTTCCTTTTTAAATTGTGTCTATACTTTTTGTAAGAAAACACTACAGGCATATATTATGGAAAAGTAATTTTGCTATTTTTTAAAGTATTCATCACACATTTACACAAATGTAAATGCAATGTAAATGCAATGTAAAATATGTTCACTCAACTTCTAGAAAATGTTTGTACAATTGAAGAAAAATGCATGTGACATTTTAACAATGTTCACACATTTCAAACAAATGTATGTGACAATTTTTTAATATTATACAATGTAAAACAACATACTTATAACGAAACAAATGTTTGGTGCCATTCAAAAATAGAATGGCACATTCAGAAAATGTTCATGTATTTCAAATAAAATGTTTTTTAAAATTTCGGAAAATGTCTATCCAATGTAAAGAAATAAATGTCCACATAGTTTTAAAAATGTTACAAAAGTATTTTAAATAAATGTTTAAAACAAGTATTTGAAAAAAATGTAATCATAATTTAAACCTTATAGACGTATGTAAAAATGTTTTAGATGTATGCACAATGTATATGAAAAAAAAAAGTAGATATCAAACATATATTTGATAAAAATGTTAGTCATGTATTTGAAAAATGATAAATGTATATAAAAAATGGTCATGATATATATGTAAAATGACCATGTGTATGAAAAATGTAAACATGTGTTGAGAAAAAGGAAATAGAAAAAAACAAGGAATACCGGAGAAAGAAATAAAGAAAACCAATGAAGGAAGGGAAAAGTGGGGAAAGGAGAAGGGGATCGAACAAAATGTAAAGGAAACCAAAGAAAAATAAAAAAATAAAACAAAAATTTGAAAACCCCAAAGAAAAACAAAGAAAACAATGAAAACCAGCCCAGTAGAGCTCCAATCAGAGGTGAGACGGAACTCCACCTCGCAAAGGGCAATATATAGCTCTAGCAAATCCTACGAGCCTAAGTATGCAATCATGCAATCCTTTCTTTGGAAGCCCATGGACTATGCAACTGATGTGTATCATCATATGTTGCGATACATATGGCTGCAATCACCTCCACATGATGTTAGGCTTAGGACGGTCCGTCAAATGCTACGACGCGAGTGTTTCTGGGACCGTCCTACCTGATTTGGGATGCAAGAGTTATATCTACTTATAGCGAGACAAAAGGTGCTCTCGCCAGAAGTGTTCGTAGTTACGGGCCGACACATTTTCGCGTTTAGCTCGCTTGGTTGTTGCGTTCGGTTGTCCATGCCGTTATGGATTTGTCTTTTCTTCTTGTCACCGTTGCAGCATTTAGTCATCGCCGGACTAGTCTTATTTTATCAGGTACTGTCTTATCATTTTATTTTGCTTTTTCTTAAAGTTTTCTTTCGTTTGTTCATGATTTTAAGGGTTTTTTCCTGGGTTTTCTTTCTTTCTTTCTTGGCTTTCACTTTTCTTCTTCTTATCCTTCTTTTTTCTTTGATTTTATTTTTCACTGTGTTTTTCTTTTCTCTATTTATTTTTCTTTGGTTTTTTGTTTGCTTCTTTCTTGTTTTCATTGGTTTTTTTATTTTTCGTTGTTTCTTTCTCGATTTTCACCTTTTTAATTCTTTTGCATTGGTTTTCTCTTTCTTTTTCTTTCTTTTGGCTTTCCATTTTATTATCTTATTTTCCTTGATCTTCATCGTTGTTCTTTGTTTTTCATCGGGTTTCACTGTTTCCAATCTTTTTTGCATTCGTTTGATTTGGTTTTAGTTTCCTTCTAATTTTTCTTCTGCTTACTTTGTTTCTTTCTCGGGTTTCCTCATTTTTCTTATTTTTCTTTTTCTGTTTTCATCGGTTAGTTATTTGTTAAACACATGTCTATTTTTCTATTATACAATGTACATTTTCTGTATACATTTGAAACATTTTTTGTTGACACACGCTGAAATTTTTTATAAAGACATGATGTACTTATTTTTAATACAATTTCGAACACTTTACAAATACATGGTCATCATTTTTCATATACATGGTGAACATTTTCCGTGTATCTCAGAAACATTTTTCTATACATGTCTAACATTTCTTAAATATGGAATTATTTTTTCCAAAATTTAAATATATTTTGTGGCTACTTTTATTTAGTGTACATTGAAAAATATTCCTATACATCAGCAACAATTTTGTATACGTAAAAAAATACTTCCTCAACATTTTTTTTCATGTACATATATACATGAGAAACATTTGCTCTGTACACATTTAACATTTTTCAAATGCTTGACTAACATTTTTCCAATACTTGATCATCTCTTTTCATACACATTGTATAAGTTTTGCATACATTTTTCATAGACATGAGAAACATTTACTATAGCAATTAAATATATTTTTAAAGCTCGATTAACAATTTTCAAATGTTTAATACAAAGTTTTTAATATATATACATTTAGAATATTTGGAAGTAAAAAACAAAGTAAAAAAGATAGCAAAAAACTTGAAAAAGAATCAGAAAAAAACAACTGTGGCCTCCTGCGTTCTGGCCCTGCCCAGGCGAGGCAGCCCTACGACTCATTTTTGAGAAGGTTCTGAACCATATTTTTCCTGTTGGTATTCCTTTTTATTTAATGCGTAGTTTTTTTTATTTTTTATAATTTTTATTTTGCTTTTTGAATCCATATTCCCGAACATTTTAAGAATTCGTAAAATTGTAAGCTTTTTTTGCATTGGTTATCAGCTTCAAATTTGCAAACATTTTTATATTTACATATTTTTATGGGATTTGTATGCTTTTATTTCTCAAATATTTTAGAAATTCTGAAACATTTTCCGCATATTAAAGAAATCAATATCATAAATTTTCTGAATTTGAAAGCTTTTTGCAAATTATGCACATTTTCCAGTAAACAAATAGTTTTTCAAATTCAGCAACATTCTTCGAGTTCAAAATCATTTTTTAATTCGTGAACATGTTTGGAACACATTAATATTTTCTAAATTTTGTAAACATTTTTGAAATTCACAATATCTTTTACATTGGTGAACATTTATTAAATTCTTAAAATGTATTCAATTCGGATTTTTTTATTGAATTAAAGTATATTTCCCAAATTAAAGAAAAAAGTATATTAATGACTTTTTAGTGAAATTCATGAAGACTTTAAAAAAATCAGACTGATAGAAATAAAAAAATAAAGTGAAAAAGTATGAAAATAGAAAAAGTAACTAAACTCACTCGCAGCCCTAATGCCTTATGTCTGCGGTAGGTAGCACGCTGGGCCGGACCCAGGGCACATACGCATAATTTTCTTTACTACTGTTGGGGTTTAAATCAAATATTGATATCATATAATTAAAAATATATGACATGTTGAAAAAATATTTATACATTTCAAAAAACTGTACGTGACATTTTTGGGAAATGTAATACAATGTAAGAAATGTTCATGTAATTCAGAAATAATTCGTTTCTAACCATTAAACAAATGTATGTTACATTTCAAAAAAATGTCCACGTGTTTCAAAATAATAATATATATTTTTACATTTTTAAAAATTTACACTGTAAAGCAATGTTCACATATATTTCGTAGTACCATTGAAAAAAACAATTCAGCATGTATTTAAAGAGTTTTTAACATGCATTCCATTAATTTTTCAATAACATATATTTGAAAGAATGTTAATCATGTATATGAAAAATATTAAACATGTATAAAAAAACTTATATGTATACGAAAAGTGCGATGTGTATGAAAAAACATATATTTGAAAACATGTGATGTGTGTATAAAAAATGTTCAAGATGTACACGATAATTGTACAAAATGTTGAAAAATGTATACATGTGTTGGAAAAGATAGAAAAAACTAAAACAAGGTAGGGGCTTTGTCTCACTTATATCAAGACCAAAGAACCCCTTGCCTCAGGCGCCCCTAAATTGGCCAACCCTTTGCGGTAAGAAGGGTTGGCTTCCCAGTGCAATTGTTTTAGTTTTACTACTTTTATTTATATTATTGAAAATGGGTAGATATTTTATTTAAATCCTAAAACATTAAAAAATTAATAAAAAATGTTCATCTAGTTTCACAAAAATGTTCTTTCAATTTTCGAAACTTTGTGAAATAGGTTAGTATGATAAAGAATAAATCATTCACTTTGGTGCTGTCAAGACAAGATTCATAATTATTCTCACATAATGTCTACTGCATCGTATCATTTTCACAATTTATAACACTTAATATAAACTATGGAACTCCAAAACAAGCAAACAAAGAAAACTAGACAAAAATTTCGAAAACAGAACAACACATAAAGATGTAATTTTTGGTCATTCTTCTGTAAGTCCAAAATTTCTGAAAAGTTAGGACAACATAAAAAAAATTGCAGCCCAATACTGTGTAAACATTTCAGGAGTTTACCACGTTGTAGTACTGAATGATAATTCAACTACTGGACGCAGAAGTTTCTGTTTCAGCACAGAATCAAATCAACAATCATCCAAATCATTCTAAAGGCTTTTCTGGCATTTTATTGAGATAAAATATACAAAATATGATTACTACAATAGCTTATTCATGTAGACATACAAAAACAGTAAGGAAAAATATTGGGTTGTCTCCCAACAAGTGCTTTTCTTTAATGCATTTTATCTAGGCATGATAACTTTAATGATACTTACATAAAAGTAAGAATTGAAACATATAAGAAAGCATCATGCATCAAAAATAAAACACATTTAAGGCTAACCCACTTCCTATGCATACAATTTTATAAGCAAACAATTTAGTAGAGCAACAATCAACTAGCATAGGGAGGCAAAACAAGTGTAGCTTCAAACTTTTTAACACATAGAGAGGAAACTTGATATTATTGAGATATCCATAAGCATATGTTCCTCTCTCATAAAAATTGTCAATAACATCATGAATAAATTCAACAATATAGCTATCACACAAAGCATTATTTTCATGATCAACAAGCATATAATTTTTATTACTCTCCACATAAGCAAATTTCTTCTCATTCATAACAGTGGGAGTATCATATAGAACTTGAACACTATAAATCGATTCCATATTAAAAGAGTAATGTTCAGTAAAAGTATATTCATAATTATGAAAAGTTTTACAAGAATAATTGCCACTACTTTTTATAACATAAGTATTATCACAATAATCATCATAAGTAGTAACTTTATTCTTATCATAATCAATGAAAACCATCATCATAATAAATTTGCTCATCAAAAGTAGGTGGACTAAAAAGATCATCTTCATTAAAAATAGCATCCCCAAGATCAGGATAAATGTAATTTGTAGCAAATACATCCTCAAACATGTCATTCTCATCAAACATAGCATCCCCAAGCTTATGGTTTTGCATATCATTAGCATTATCACTCTTATCATTAATAACATGAATAACACCAATTGTATAACAATCATTATTATCATATTTTCGAAGTTGGGGCCAAAAAGATTTTCAAGATCATAAGAAGTATCAAAATTATCTTCACAATCATAGTCACAAGTAGTAGGCATAACAAAATCATCCTCAATAGTTCCTACGGACATTGTGCCATAAGAATAAAAAAAATATGTTCATCAAGTACATCATCTTCCACAATTCGTGATCTAATCACATAGTATATATCCTTAGGAGCAACATTACTTGGGGGAGATACTGTTTTACCTTTGTTTTTCCTTCTTTTCTTCCTCTTGTTCCTCACCATATTATGTGTGGGTTTAATTGATTTTTTTCAAGTTTCTTATTGAGGAGATTGGTTGGATAGGAAGCTCCTCCTCGTCACCTAATTCATCATGAGAAACAATAGGAGAGAATTGGCAAATCTTTTCCCTTTCATTATTATTCCTTTTATATTCTATTAGTTTTCCCATCTTTCTGTAATTGGTTATGCAAGCATTCTCGTTGCAATTTACCACACAAAACATATAGACTTCTACTAGATTAACTTCGGTGTCCTCTGTAAAAATGAATACTTCAAACTAACTATTTTTATGTGACAATTCTTCACACCCCAAAAATAGGCAAAGTTCATTATACAGTTCAAGGGTGATCATGTGTGACGCCCCCGATTCAATCGTACACTAATCATATACACAAATGTGTACGATCAAGACCAGGGACTCACGGGAAGATATCACAACACAATCTAGACACAAATTAAAATAATACAAGATTTATATTACAAGCCAGGGGCCTCGAGGGCTCGAATACATAAGCTCAAATACAAACAAGTCAGCGAAAGCAACAATATTTGAATACACACATGAGTTAAACAAGTCTGCCTTAAGAAGGCTAGCACAAAAGTAACAACGATCGAAAAGGCAAGGCCTCCTGCCTAGGAGCCTCCTAACTACTCCTGGTCGTCGGCGTCCGTCACGTGGTAGTAGGCACCCTCGGGGTAGTAGTAGTAGTCATCGACGGTGGCAGCGGTCTCAGGGGCTCCGTCATCTGGTTGCATGAAACGAATATGGGGGGGGGGAAGCAAATCAAACGTGAGTACTCATCTGAAGTACTCAGCAAGCAAGGATCTACACTACATATGCAACATTATCAAAGGAATGCTGTATATGTGGACTAGGCTACAGAAATGCCAGAATAGAGGGGAGAGCCTAGTCCTATCGAAGACTAGCATCTTCAAGCAGCTTCAATCATCTTGCAGCAATAGAAGAGATAAGAGTAGCATAAAGTAAAGTAGTAGAAGTGTCATCAACCTCGCCCAGAGGTTCTTCCTCGACTCCATACGAGAAAGCAATCCCAGAGCCATACTACCCACTTCTCATCTCAAGTATCCAGTTCTAGTTGTATCGATCGGGATACAACTCCGAGTGTCCGTTACCGTAGGATAGGCTATCGATAGGTGTTTTCTTCCCTGCACGGGTGCACCAACTTACCCACCACGCTCGATTAACTCCAGCTGGACACACTTTTCTGGGTCATGCCCGGCCTCGGCCAAACGATATGCCGCAACCCGACCTAGGCTTAATAGAAAGGTCAGCACGCCGGACTAAACCTATGCCCCCAGGGGTCTTGGGCCATAGCCCTGGGAAATCCTGCATGTTGCGTGGGCGGCCGGTGAGCAGACCTAGCTACCTCCTTAAAAAGGCAGGTGCTTACGCAGTCCAACCCGGCGCGCACCGCTCAGTCGCATGACGTCTATTAAGCTTAGGCTGATGCATACGACGCATAACGTCCATACTATGCCCACGTGATGGTTAGTGCTATCAGGCCAGGGGCCCCTCGGATCAAATATCCAAATCGTAGTGGATTAGGAGCGCGCGGTAACGAGCAGAGACTCACGATCGATGTGACCCCGTCGCCCCGTCTCGAGGACTTGCGGCAAGGGCTAAGAATGCCCGACCAAGCCATGTAGTTATCTTGCGGGCACCTTCCAGGTCAACCCGACTCCACACCACTCGCAATTAAGCTCGCACGGGTACCCCTCAGGGCCGACCCATCTTTAGTAACATGGTTCAGTGTAAAGTCATAGTAACCATAGTAATCGTGTGTCTAACACCAAGGGGAACCCTGAGGAATCACCCTCTATGGAATTCCACCTGATGTTATCGTCAAGGTGAACGAAGGAGGAATCACCCTCGAGGTCCACTCTTGTGGAGTTGCACGACAGTGTCATTATCAGGAGTGGAGAAGGAGGAATCACCCTCGATGACCATAACTGATGAACTAACATACAAGGTTAACATCAGAAGTGCTGATGAGGTATCACCCTCGGCAGTCGATAGTAACACTGCGGTGTCGTACAACTAAAGGGAGTGTTGTGAGGTGCTAGGGCCTGGTCTTCAATCCCGTTGATCGGGTATTCTAATAATCCAGCGGGGCAGTTGGGTCAACATGGGGTCTCTGATGGGTCTATAACCAGCCTATACTAAGCAGTTTAGGATAAACAGGTATGTAACAATATCATGGTATAAGATCAGGCTATGCGTCAGAATAGGTAAAGTAGTAGCAGCAGCAATTTCTAATGCAAGCATAAGAGAGAAGTGTATAGGCGATATTGGAATGTTCAAAAGGGCGGGGTGCTTGCCTGATTGCTCAGCGGCAAAGGCAGGGTCGTCAGTGGTGTCGTCGGTGACGTAGTCGATCACAGGGACAACATCGGTCTCGGGGTCTATCGGAGAGAAGAGGGGGAAGAAACAGATAAATACACAGTAATCATATGCAACATAGATAATGCTATGCTAACGTGCAGTGCAGGGCCACCTAAAGATATGTCTAAGTCATTTAGTTACCTTAGGATTAAAGTTGGATTTAATAACCGGTGTATATGCACTATACATCTACCGGAAACGGGCTAAAAGTTATGGGTTCACCTCCGTAGAGGGTTCCGACATAGAAATAGACGACACGACTAGATTCGTCTTGTCGTTCTGAGCAACTTTCATGTATAAAGTTTTTTGATCTGAGCTACGGTTTATTTTTTACGATTTATCAAAGTTTTATTCATTTTCTCGAATTTACTTTATTTATCTAAATCAACATTATCCAGAACCTTAACAGTGACGTCAGCATGATGCAATGATGACCTCATCAGTCAACAGAATGGCTCACCAGGTCAAACCTGACTAGTGGGCCCCACTGGTCAGTGACTGATCTAATTAACAGTGGTTAATTAAGTTAAACTAACCTAATTATCTAACGAGACCCACTTGTTAGTAGCTATACTAAATAACCATTTAAAGTTAATGTCAAATTAGCCTAATTAATCGTGGGGGCCCCACATGTCAGTGGCACTGTGTGCCCAGTTAGCACAGTTGACCGCAGTCAACATGGTCACCTGGGGCCCGGGGACCCATGGGCAGCGACCTGGGGTGGACCCCACGTGGTGCCAGCTCAGCGGAGCCGCCAGAGTTGCTCTGGCGAGCCTCCCGCGGCAGCGCTCTCGCCAGAGGCGATTGGAAATCGCATACGGGGCATCATTTCGTGCACGGTCACTTACGTTCGAACGAGCGGACAATGCCGCATCCAACACGGGTGGTCGCACAAGCTGAGGAGGCCGGAGTCGTCTTCGGTGATGTGAATGGCGAAAACCCGAAGCACGGCGAACTCGCAAATGGCGCAGCAACGAGAAAAACAAGCAGAGCTGGGCACCTACTGCATCTACGCGCGCGGCGAGCACGATGGACAAGTGCGTGCGGGCGTTCGGTCACCGAAACGTGGCCGGCGACGAGCTCGGCGGAAGTGACCTCAGGCACGAGGGGATCGACACTCTGGGTGGCTAACCAGCGACGGGAGAGAGGGGGAGGAGTGGAGCTCACCGGGGAGGCACACGGTGGCCCGGCGAAAGATTAGGAGCAGCAGAGGAGCTCGAGGTCGCCGGCTCGCGTCAGAGCCGAGACAAAGGGGCAGGGCCGGTCCTAAGATTTTAGGGGCCCGGGGCGAAAATTTTAGTCGGGGCCCTTTATAAACCAAATGATAATTAACACATATGCATGTTTAAATATTTCTAAATAAAAGGTACTCGTAATGTTTTATAGATGGAGTGCAAAACCAGCATGTCAACCGAGTTCCATGATCTAATTATATATGATTATATTAAGTTTATATTACTTTTGTTAAGATTTGGACAAGTTTCATGTGTATATTTCATAGTTTGCCACACAGAAGTTATTTGAACTGCTCCTGGTGGCGTGCAACTAGAATTAGATCTGTAATTTGCAACACTAAAATTAATTTGGCCACCTAATTAGATTAATGTGACCATGCATTCTCCAATTAGTTTCAGCTCGACTATCATCATTAATCCATCGATCCTAGTCATTCTCTCCCATTATCTTTCATCAATCTACAACAGAGCCAGATTAATTAGTCAGAAGTACAACTACGTCCAACTCTTCTTCTCCGCTAATTCACTAGCTCTCCTATAATTCAGCCACTAACTAGTCACCAATCTAACCTAGCTAGCTCTTGGAAGATGAATCAACACGATGCTTACCTGATCTGTTGCTCAAAACTGCCTGTTGGGACCGGTGGGCCGTGGTGTTGTTACTCCTGTCCACGGTGACGAAGATGAAATTACCCAAGCCGCCGTTGGAGGAGGATGCATCAGGAAGGCCTCCGCGGGAGGAGGCTGCGGCGGCGGGGTCGCCCTCGAGCTTGCCTTGAGAGTCCTGCGTGATCTGTAGCTTGGTCGAGCTGGCCTACGAGAGGCAAACGGAAATTCCACGAATTTAGGGATCGCTGATTTACTTACCCCGTGCTCCCCGTACGCTGCTGCACACGCCGTTGTATCTAAAATTAGCCCAGAATCATTTTTCTTCATGGGCCATATACAACACAGAGCACGCATACGTGGGGGCCCCTCCATCTCGGGGGCCCGGGGCGGCCGCCCCCTGCCCCCCCTCAGGGCCGGGCCTGGGAAGGGGGCGACGGCGTTCAGCAGCTGTGGAGGTCCCCGGCTCCACCTGAAGGCTCCAAGCGAACGGGCGGACGACGGCGGCTCTCCTGGACATCACGAGCGGTCGGAGCGGTGCCAGTGGCCGCGGTGGCGACGGAGGACGGTGTCGATTCCGCTCGGCCTCGACGGATCTGGGGAGGAGGAGGAGCGGAGTGAGCGAGGGAGAATCTGGCAGGGAGAGGGAGAGGCGGAGTCGGCCTTATCCCCTTGCTGCGCTGGCGAGGCGCGGGAGGGTGAGCTGGTCCGGCAGCGACGCGCAGGCGCGCGCCCAAGGGGAGGCCAGGGGCTCTCCGACCCCTCTTTCGTCTTGCAGCATTAGAAGAGTGCATTAGAGGACCACTGAAGATTCTGAAGATACTCTCCGGTGTTTTTCCCGAGACCCTTGTGCCCTTCGCCGTTGCAATTCCCCACCACCGATAAATCCCCATGAATAGCTAAATACACTTGCCGTCCTTACCTTCATTTCCAATTGCTATTGTAATTACAAGATACCCTGAAATACTTTGCGATATTCCAAGAATCTATTGTGTATGCTGCTTTGCAGCTCCTTTTCCGCATGAATACTTGTACGGGTAATTCCTCACACCTAATTGGGATTCGTTCATCCCGAATTGTTCATGTGTTTCACAAAAGCCTTTGAAATACTATTCAATCTTTTGAAAATCCGCAACAACATATTGCCTTTGAAATCTTGCTCGCTTGCATTATGATTAATTCCATAAGTCTAGTAATCTTGTTGGCACCCTTTGTCACTATCATTTTGAGTTCGTTGATTCAATATGTTGAGGATGCTAGCAATCCTCAGTCGAATCCTAGAATTCATCCTTCCGGCTCAGACGTCGTTTTAAACACGAGTTGGTTCTCGACCAGTCGAATTGCCACCGTTGTACCTCTAGGTCTATTCAACTTACTCAAATTTGATAAGAGCATATGATTCTGATACACCGATCTTGAAATCATAATTTTGTTGTATCTAAGCATTGAATTATTCAGACGTTTCTATAATCTGATGACTTTGCATTATTTCTTCTTCAGGTTTAACATCGGTACTCACATCGGATTCTTTGTGGTCCGCCAACTCATTGCTAGATTATTATCCGACAGTGTCATTCATCGAAAGAGAGAAGTGAATGAAAGGTTATGCATTGAAGAAGTGGGAGTCGACCTTGAACTTTAAGTTCATGCCCATGGACATGATGTAGATCTTATCATGGAAGCTTCTCTTAAAATTAATTATCCCCTTGGTATAAGTTCATCTTATAACCGGGATTTGGTCTTCTGCTATCGTGGCTCCAGCCATATTGATATTCTTTGATTCCTTTTCTAGGATAAGCTAAAGCACTTGTCTTCTTCTTATCAATACACGTCTCCAGCCTCTATTATGATCTACCTTCGAGTGTTACCCCTGGTATCTTGAGGATATCATGCCACTGCTCTACATCTTATGAACTTTTCATGAATACTACCTTTCCCTGTCATTGTCACTTCATGGGTTCTGGGTTGTTTGTCAATCGAGAACACCGATAAGTGAATCGATCCCGCACTCCAATTCAATAACTCTAAGTAATTTTTGTTGCTTATGAGTTTAATAATCCTTCGAGTCATCTCTAGCCTGGTCAGCTATATCATTATCGTGCTAAATTTTAACTATGCTACCTAGTCCTTCTCGGAACATAATTTTTGACGATGAGCTAAGCTTACGTCGATCTTCCTTGTCATATTGTTTCACCTCGAGCAACAAGCCTGCTTCCGAGTTTGTGTCATATCCATGGTTCCGATAACCTTTCGCTTCAAAATTCCTTTGACTTGGTGTTATCGCCCACATCTTCATAAACCCTCTCAACAAATTGTCGTGATCATCATCAACATTCTGAGCTCGTCCAGGATATCAATCAACTTCATGATGAGAAATACCAGCCTTGACCCTTGATGATTGGTATTATCATCGACCACATTCTTGCCTTTCCCCCAACACAAACTTGTTCATATAATTTTGGAAATACATCCTTTTTGACATGTCGATGGATTGCAGCTGAACCCATCGACTACATCCTCATCTTCCCTTGTTGAAATTGTATGACTTATTTTATAAGTTCTTCCGATGGATCCTTTGTGTATCCAAAGACTGACCTTTACCTGATGACCATGTCAATACTAGCCTGAAACATGACCGTGGTTCTCTGAACATCATTAAGAACATTGGAGGCGCAATGCTAAAGGTTTCATGATCACTTATCCAAACATTGTTGTATGGGGTAACGGCATGAATTTTCTTTCCCCTTACCTAAATGGTAATCTACTTACTATCTTGTCTTGGATATCATCCTCTGCTTGTTCTTGGAAAAGATATACTCTTGATACTCGGGTTTAAACACATTTTTCCTTTCTATTGGTCTGATTAATATACTAATCATATTTCCTTTCCATTCTTTTGTTTAAACTTTCTTGTGATCTATATAAATATGAGTTGTAATATTTCCCTTCTTATATAAACACCTCGGTGTGCAACTCTGTCAGTAAGACCCTGGTAGTATTGATGATGACATTCCGGTAACCACCAATGGACGAGAGCTTTGCCTATAGGTCCGCCTCGTTTCTACGAGCAGGAAAATGGTTCTCTTCGTCCCTCGCCCTTGGTACCAACATTGATGCCAACATAACTGACAGACTATCCTCTGACCTGCCTTGCTATCCTGACCGTGCAAGATGTCAGTGCCCTTACTACTTTTAACCCACATAATGGGCCCATAACCCACAGTTCCACATGATCGAAACCTGACTCTCTATACATCCCTGTTTCCAAAGATTATTCCTCACGCTTGGTTTCGTATGCAATTCACGACCCACATTCCGAGGGATCATCAAATTCCGGTATCAGATGCAATACTTATTCCGTTGCTCTGAACCCCTTCGCACTCTATTCAGGGATCGAACGGTTGCTTACCCATTTGAAACTTTCGTACCATCTTATAAGGCTCTTGACGTGTTTCATGTAATCAAATCGAGAGATACTTCTGTCACACTCCCTGAATTTTCCATCAGATAATTAACCCTATAAGGGTCAGTTCTCCCGAAGTTACTCTTTTCTTCCCTACTTAAATCTTGGGACAAGATTTCTTGTAGTGGAGGAGATTTTTAACATCCCCGGCATCACCCTACAGTGATCTCCTCTTAATCATGACAAGTCATCATCATTGCAATGCTTGATCACAGTGGTGAAACATCTTATTTCAAAATCCTTATCTGAATTCAAATTCAAATGCAAGTGGAATTTGAAGTTGCTCAAATATTGCTGCAAAAATGTTCTTCATTTGTCAAAAATTCCATAACAAATGATTGTTAAGGAAAACAACATCACCATATACTACAAAATGGTCCTAAGCATTTTAAACAGTGCCAAAATAGCACTAATTATGCCATTTCCATTATTGAAAATCCCAAATGGAATCAAAACTTGTCCAAACTTTTTATGGCAGAGCACATTATTCCCTAGTAATTGTTTTGGCCACACACACAATTTTGCTAAGTCATTTGGTGGCTAGTTTAATTGCAAAAGCCTATTGCTAAAAGAAAAACAAAAAAAGGGAAAGAAAGATGGGTGGGAGAGCCCCTAGCCTCCCCTTGGGCCTCGGCCATCCCAGCAGGCCGGCCCACCTACCTCACCCCTGTCGTGTTCCACCCCCCTGTTCAATCGACCGAGGGCGCGCGCCCGCGTGTTGCCGCCAGACTAGCTCGCCATCCCGCGCCTCGCCAGCGTAACGAGGGGATAAGACCGACGCCGCGACCCTAGATATTTCCCCCTTGCTCGCTCCGCTCCTCCTCCTCCCCAGATCCATCGAGGCCGAGCGGAATTGCCGCCGTCCTCCGTCGCCACCGCGACCACCGGCGCCGCTTCGACCGCTCGTGATGTCCAGGAGAGTCACCGCTGTCCGCCCCTTCGCCTGGAGCCTTCAAGTGGAGCCGGGGGCCTCCACATCTGCTGAACGCCGTCGCCCCCTTCCATCTCGGCTGCGACGCGCGTCGGCGACCTCGAGCTCCTCTGCTGCTCCTAATCTTTCGTTGGGCCACCGTGTGCCTCCCTGGTGAGCTCCACTCCTCCCCCCTCTCTCCCATCGCCGGTTCGTCTCCTAGAGTGTCGATCCCCTCGTGCCCAAGCTCACTTCCGCTGAGCTCGTCGCCGGCCAAGTTTCAGTGACCAAACGCCCGCGCGCACTTGTCCATCGTGCTCGCCGCGCGCGTAGATGCCGTAGGTGCCCAACTCCGCTTGTTTTGCTCGTCGCTGCGCCATTTGCGAGTACGGCATGCTTCGGGTCTCCGCCATTCACATCGCCGACGACGACTCTGACCTCCTGAGTTCGTGCGACCACCCGCGTTGGATGCGGCGTTGTCCGCTCGTTCGAACGCAAGCGACCACGCACGAAATGATGCCCCGTACGCGATTTCCGATCGCCTCCAGCGAGAGCGCCGCCGCGGGAGGCTCGCCGAAGCAACTCCGACGGCTCCGTTGAGCTGGCGCCGCGTGGGGTCCACCCCAGGTCGCTGCCCATGGGTCCCCGGGCCCCAGGTGACCATGTTGACCGTGCTCAACTGTGCTGACTGGGCACACAGTGCCACTGACATGTGGGGCCCCCACGATTAATTAGGCTAATTTCAAATTAACTTTAAATGGTTATTGAGTATAGCCACTAACAAGTGGGTCCCATTAGATAATCAGGTTAGTTTAACTTAATTAACCACTGTTAATTAGATCAGTCACTGACCAGTGGGGCCCACTATTCAGGTTTGACCTTGTCAGCCGTTCTGTTGACTGATGAGGTGATCGTTGCGTCATTCTGACGTCACTGCTACTGTTTTGGATAATGTTGATTTAGATAAATAAAGTAAATTCCATAAAATGAATAAAACTTTGATAAATCGTAGAAAATAAACCGTAGCTCAGATCGAAAAACTTTATACATGAAAGTTGCTCAAAACGACGAGATGAATCTGATCGTGTCATCTATTTCTATGTCGGAACCCTCTACGGAGGTGAACCCATAACTTTTAGCCCATTTCCGGTAGATGAATAGTGCATACACACCGGTTATTAAATCCAACTTTAGTCCTAAGATAACTAAATGACTTAGACATATCTTTAGGTGACCCTACACTGCACGTTAGCATAGCATACTGCTACCTCTTGAGCATTGCGTTGGTTTTCCCTTGAAGAGGAAAGGGTGATGCAGCAAACTAGCATAAGTATTTCCCTCAGTTTTTGAGAACAAAGGTATCAATCCAGTAGGAGGCTTCACGCAAGTCCCTCGTACCTACACAAACAAAACAAGAACCTCGCAGCCAACGCGATAAAGGGGTTGTCAATCCCTTCACAGTCACTTGCAAAAGTGACATCTGATAGAGACACTAGTAGAAAAAGGGTCAAATGTGAAGCACATTAGTGCCGGTTTGTAAAAAAACCGGCACTAATGTGATCAATAGTGTCGGTTCGTGGCTGCAATCAATAGTACCGGTTCGTGTTGAGCCTTTAGTACCGGTTCGTGCCACGAACCGGTACTAAAGGGGTAGTGGCAGGCTGGCGTCAGGCCGGGTCCACACGAGCACCTTTAGTACCGGTTTGTGTTACCAACCGGTACTAAAGGTCTAACCTATAGTACCGGTTCGTGGCCGGGGACGAGCCTTTACTACCGGTTCGTGCCACGAACCGGTACTAAAGGGGCCAATTTTCAAACTCTACCCCCCCTCGTGTATCGCCATTTCAGTTTTGAAAAAATCAAAAGAAAATGATAAAAACTTCAAAAAATAAAATCCTTCGAGAGGTAGTTATATTACTATATCTACTAGTGTAGGAAAATTTGAAAACTTAAATTTGGACATGTTTTGCAAAAAGTGTAGGGAAAATGTAAAACGGCTATAACTTTTGCATACGATGTCGGAAAAAAACGTATAATATATCAAAAAATTCAGCACGAAAATTCGCATCCGATGGAGATAGCCTACGACCTGTTTGCAATTTTTTAGAATCCTCAAATTCGAAAAGGAAAAAAAGATATGGTCAAATTTCAGTTTTTTTTAAAATGTGGTTAAATTTGGTCAAACTACTTATTCAAGAAGTATTAATGTTACTACATAATTATTCAAGAATATTAGTGTTACTAAATAATTATTTCAATTTTTTGAATTTTGGTCAAACTATGGTCAAACTATGGTCAAACTATGGTCAAACTTATTCAAGAAATATTAGCGTTACTAAATAATTACTGTTTTTTTAGAATAATAGTTTCAAACTCAAATGGTGAAATGTGTGACTTCATGCTCAAGCTAAACTCCCGAGGGTTAATAGGATTGACATCTTATTATTGTCAGGAAAACAACAAGTGCAGACTCAGAAACAAAGGAGAATAGAACCCGAAAGTCAAGCGTGCTCGGGCTGGAGTAGTGAGAGGGATGGGTGACCGGTCGGGAAGTTAGATGATTTGGAATGAGTGATCCACACTTGAGCAGTTAAGAGAGGTGATTAGAGACTAAATCATCAAATAATTCAGAAAAATTAAAAATTGAAAAAAAATCAAATTCTTTTTCCAAAATTTTCAAAAAAAACCTTTAGTACCGGTTGGTAACACCAACCGGTACTAAAGGTCCTCCATACTAGGGCGCGAGCTCACGCCACGTGGTGGCACTTTAGCGTCGGTTCGTGCCGAACCGGTACTAAAGGGGGGGGCCTTTAGTGCCCACACTTTAGTGCCGGTTCCATAACCGGCACTAAAGGCCATTACAAACCGGTTTTAAACCTCCGTTTTCTACTAGTGAGATAATAAGATAAGATAAGTATTTTTGGTATTTTATGATATAGATTGGAAAGTAAAGATTGCAAAATAAAGTAGATTGGAAACTTATATGATAGAAAATAAACCCGAGGGCCATAGGTTTCACTAGTGGCTTCTCTCAAGATAGTATAAGTATTACGGTGGATGAACAAATTACTGTCGAGCAATTGATAGAAAAGTCTATAGTTATGAGAATATCTTGGCATGATCATGTATCACTACTGGAATCTGGCACTTTGCCATCTGCCATGGCAGATGGCAAAGGCATGGTCGGCGGATGGCAAAGGCTTTGCCATCTGCCAGCAGATGGCAAACAGTTCGTCTGAAACCCTGCCGGTAAAGGCTTCTTTGCCATCTGCTGGCTGATGGCAAAGAGCCTGTGGCTTTGCCACCTGCTGGCAGATGGCAAAACCTCTTAACGGGGTTAGCCCCGTTAGAAGGCTAACGGCATACTTTGCCGTCTGCCAGCAGATGGCAAAGGCTGCATGCTTTGCCGTCTGCCAGCAGATGGCAAAGCTCTTTGCCATCTGTTGGCAGATGGCAAAGGGCCCAAATAGGCCAGCCCAAATTGGCCTCTTTGCCATCTGTCAGCTGATGGCAAAGTGCATATATTGCCCCATTTAATATATTTTTTCTTATATCAATTCATTTTCACAGAAAATCAAACACAAATATATTTATATGACCAATATAGCATATTCAACACATATTACCAATAGTCATGAACACATATATATCGAACACATATACAACACATGTTACCAATAGTTTACCAATAGTAGCAAGTTTCATCCATACATATACATAGTTTCATCAATATTACACAGTTTCATCATAGGTAGCAAGTTTCACAAAGTCAAAACAAAAACTAAAGACAAGCACTCCATCAACCCAAGCTTCCGTGATCTGAAGCAAATCTACAAAATGGGACATAGAAAGAATTAGAAATATTCCCTTAAAAATAGAAAGAATTAGAAATAGCCCGTCAAAAAGAGTCATGATCACGTACACACATAAGCAGTTGTCCAGACCTCATGCTAAGAAAAAGTAAAAGAGGGCAGGTCGGACACGTACATAAGTCCTGGCCATGTACGCACATCCATGTATATACCAGACGGATACCCCGCGCGTTGCTGTGGGACATGTTGCGTGAGCTTCTAAATATTAAACAGATTGGTTCCAGTAACCATAAGAAAGTTGTTTTTCTTTACTAATGTAACACTGTCTATTTTGGGATGTTCACAACAAATTGGCATTGCAGTTAAGTACACGCACTAAAAAAGACGGGATTTGCAGTATATGTACTTTGAAGATTAGTCATATTGCCATATAGCACTGAAGATGGTTCTCATATACATGAATACTAAAGATGATTTGATAAACATGAGTATTTGTTAGAGGCAGATATTGGAGAGGTGATTTAATTTTGCAAGATGAAGATTGATGCAAGACAGGATTGAAGTTTTCATTAAATAAATAGTGCAAAATTGCATACACGGTTAGAAAATGAAATTAGTTTTCAGCAATGGACCAGCTCTTTAATATTGCTTAAAAAATATTATTGCTGGCAGGTGCACAAACGGAAACAAATGAAGCTACTAATTCTAGCGTGCGAGTTTGGAATAAAATAAATACAACTATTAGATAACCAAATTCCCTTGATCTCATTAGTGACCACAGATGGTATTTTTAGACTACCGCTAAAATAGTTCACAAAATGAGCGATAACAACCCAGAGTCTTTCCTTTATGATGAATCAGATTTTTAATCAAATCAACACCTTAGGAAAGATAAATAAAAATAAATATAACTCCTATTAGATAACCAAATTCTACTTATCCCATTAGTGATAACAAATGATATTTTTATACTACTCCTAAAAATAGTTCACAAGTATGAGCGACAACAACTTGTAGAGATTTATTTGTTTCTTTCCTTTATGATTTTTCAGACAAAAAAATAAATCTAATCAACACCTTAGGAAAGATAGATAAGAAATTTCCAAGGATACCAGCAAAATGCATAGCTATGTTCATACCTTGCTGTATGAAAGCAAGCAATTATGCTAGTTGATATATTGATCTCCACTTTGGCCGAATGCTTGAGAAAGTTGAAAGTGTACAATTTGACTGAGATGCAGAGAGACGACTACTACTAAGATTGGAGGCAACAGAACTAACAATACCTGTTGGTGGTGGCACCAGAAAGATACCGTTGCTTTTCGGTGATATGGAGTGGAAAAACACACGCGTAGATGGCTTTTGACAGAACCTTTGCATGCATGTGCCCGTGGTAAGAAGCAGGTGCAGCAGGAAGTTGTCACTGACGACTTCTACTATTATATCTATAATTCTGTATAAACAACTGGGAGTTGAAAATGAAAGAAAACAAAATGTCAAGGAAATACTGTTAGGCTGTGTATGAACTATCACTGTATGGACCATGGAGTAATTAAGTCTTGCTTCAAGAAAACATAATCAGAATGGACAAAAGAGTAAAACCTTATAGATTCTGTCTTTGTAATATGAGGATGTGCCGTTCCCTGTAGTTTTGTCATACCAAACATTAGCTTGTTGAAAGATGCAACGTGCCAATAAAATTAAAATGAATCACCACCAACAAATTCTTAATTTAAAATTTTGGTAGCGCCTTGTAGCAGCAGCAGCACCGCGTCATTAAGCCAGAGAGACACGTACGGCCCGCACAAATTCATCCAGCCGATCCCACACCTCCAGAGCAGCCGGTCTGTCTTGATGCCTTTTATTCTTGCTTATCTGCACCATAGGTTAATAACACAATTAATAAAGCAGCTGTAAGTGGGAGCAAAATAGAATTTGATTACAATAACCAAGAAAATATATGAAAAATTCCTCCCACTCACAGATATGATTTTGATATTCCACTGTTTGACCACTTTTGCTGAATCGACACTATCATCTTCAAAGCGTACAAAGAACCCAATAACTGAGAGAGAAAAGTTTAAAATGTTAGGCCACAGATGGTATCGACTTGCTGTGCTGAAAAGAGAAACAGAGCAATCTAATGTTCCATGTTGCATTACAAATACCATAAATTTTTGACCAAGTTTAGTGGGAGGCTTTGCTAGGAACAGAGACAAAAGGTGCAGGCAAATGGGTATGATTTGGTTAGTCATAGCAGCAGTGATTTCCTGCTCGACAGCCAATGTCAATGCCAAAAACAAGCATCATTTTAACCCAATCTATCTATCTATCATATACTTAAAACAATAGAAAACTAACGGTTAAGATTCATCTATACAAAGTTAAGATATTGAACGGTTGAGATTAGTGCACTTGGTCATGGCATGTCATCTGTACTAGTCTACTGGGTCATGGGATGCAATTGGGGGTGAGAAATCTAAACACAAAATTCGGATCTGCCTCTACTGGGTCATGGAACATCAATTTGCAGATAATCAAACTAACAAAAATGAAAAAAAGACGGGGAGTTGAGGATGTTGCCACCTGCAGTGGAAGGATCCAAATGCCTTTTGCAGTTCGCCACCGTGGTGGTCAAGCTCGACCTGCGGCTGCGGCGTCACCTGGCGAACAACGACGAGAATGGACTCCCTGCAGCCTTGCAGCAAAAACATGATGCGGAGGACCGCCACGCCCGTCATCGAGTAGTGAGCCTCCACAATCTTGAAGCCAT
>NC_057813.1:80137278-80151007 GCF_018294505.1 Triticum aestivum | reverse complement strand
GGCTGCGGCTGCGGCAAGGACGCCCAGCCGCATCGGAGGTGATAGTCGCACCGAGCGACTAGAGCAGCCACATCGGTGGCCATGGACGGCGGCTAGGTGCGCGCAGACGGAGGCGGCCTCGACGTCCGCGCTCGCCGCGGCGGCGCGGGCAAGCAGGCGGCGCTCGCTCTCCGCCCACGTCGCCCCGTTGAGTCGGTCGGCGCGGACCCGGAGCGCGCCAAACTCGATGATGGCCGCCGGGTTGAGCAGTCGATGTGCGCGCAGACGGAGGCGGCCTCGACGGCCACTGCGGCCACTCGCCCCGCTTGAGCCGGTCGGCGGGGACCCGGAGTGCGCCGTCCTAGAGCTTCGCATCGACGAGCACCGCGGCGCTCGTCCTCCTCCTCACTCTTGAGCTGAGTAAAACAAGTGGTGTGGCTGTGGGAGTGGATAAGGAAAGAGAGTGGATAAGGAGAGAGACGTGCGGTGGGAGGAAGAAACGTTCGGGCTGAGCAAAAGAATCCCCGAACGACTTTGGTTGCTGACCTGTCAAGCTCCAGAGCTTCAAAATTCGTGCACCACGATGGACGGCGATGAGTGCGTTCGGAGTGAATTGCTAAAACCTGGCACGTTCGGGACTTATTGATTCCGTTTTTTTTGACAAGTGATGGGTGGGTGAGTTGGGGAGAGAGAGAGGGGTGGGGCCGGGCTGGGAGAGAGAGAGAGAGGGGAGGGGCCAGGCTGGGAGAGAGGGGAGGACAATTTTTTTAGAAGAGACCTCTTTGCCATCAGCCAGCGGATGGCAAAGGTCCATATCTTTGCCATCAGCCAGCGGCTGGCAGATGGCAAAGAGGTGGGGCTACTGGGCCGTTGCAACGCCGTCATCCATTGGGCCCCACCCACTTCTTTGCCATCTGCCAACAGATGGAAAAGATTTTTTGCCATCTGCTGGCAGATGGCAAAGAGGTGGGTTGACAGACCATTACAGCACTGGACCCCTACCCACCTCTTTGCCATCTGCTGGCAGATGGCAAAGATTATTTGCCATCCACTAGCAGATGGCAAAGAAATGGCTGATGGCAACCATGTTCTTTACCGTCTGTCAGTTCTTTGCCATCTGTTTTTTATAAGCAGATGGCAAAGACGTTCTTTGCCATCAGCTGGCAGATGGAAAAGAGCTGGCTGATGGCAAATTCCCAGTTTCCAGTAGTGTATATAGGCATCACGTCCGCGACAAGTAGACCGAAACAATTCTGCATCTACTACTATTACTCCATACATCGACCGCTATCCAGCATGCATCTAGAGTATTAAGTTCATAAGAAAAGAGTAACTCTTTAGGCAAGATGACATGATGTAGATGGATAAACTCAAGCAATATGATATAAACCCCATCTTTTTATTCTCGATGGCAACAATACAATACGTTCCTTGCTGCACCTGCTGTCACTGGGAAAGGACACCGCAAGATTGAACCCAAAGCTAAGCACTTCTCCTATTGCAAGAAAGATCAATCTTGTAGGCCAAACCAAACTGATAATTCGAAGAGACTTGCAAAGATAACCAATCATACATAAAAGAATTCGGAGGAGATTCAAATATTTCTCATAGATAAACTTGATCATAAACCCACAATTCATCGGATCTCGACAAACACACCGCAAAAAGAGTAACATCGAATAGATCTCCAAGAAGATCAAGGAGAACATTGTATTGAGATTCAAAGAGAGAGAAGAAGCCATCTAGCTAATAACTATGGACCCGAAGGTCTATAGTAAACTACTCACAACTCATCGGAGAGGCCTTGGCGATGATGTAGAAGCCCTCCATGATCGATTCCCCCTCCGACAGAACACCGAAAAAGGCTCCAAGATGGAATCTCACGGGTACAAAAGGTTGCGGCGGTGGAAATAGGGTTCGTGGTGCTCCTGGATGTTTTCGGGGTACGTAGATATATATAGGCGAAGGAAGTCGGTCAGGGGAGCCATGAGGGGCCCACGAGGGTGGGGGGCGCGCCCACCCCCCTAGGGCGTGCCCTAGACCCTCATGGTCGCCTCGTTTACTTCTTGACGTCCACTCCAAGTCTCCTGGATTGCATTTGTTCCAAAAAGATCTCTCCTGAAGGTTTCATTCTGTTTGGACTCCGTTTGATATTCTTTTTTTGCGAAACACTGAAATAGGCAAAAAAACATCAATTTGGGCTGGGCCTCCGGTTAATAGGTTAGTCCCAAAAATAATATAAAAGTGTATAGTAAAGCCCATAAACATCCAAAACAAGTAATATAATAGCATGGAACAATCAAAAATTATAGATACGTTGGAGACGTACCAAGCATCCCAAGCTTAATTCCTGCTCGTCCTCGAGTAGGTAAATGATAAAAATAGAATTTTTGATGTGGAATGCTACCTATCATATTTCTCAATGTAATTCTCTTTATTGTGGCATGAATGTTCAGATCCAAATGATTCATGATAAAAGTTCATATTAACATAAGAGTAATAATACTTCAAGCATACTAACAAAGTAATCATGTCTTCTCAAAATAACATGGCGAAAGAAAGTTATCCCTACAAAATCATGTAGTTAGGCTATGTTTCATTTTCGTCACACAAAATACTCCCATCATGCACAACCTCGGTTTCAGCCAAGCAATTGGTTCATACTTTTTAACGCGCTTCAGCTTTTTTCAACTCTCATGCAATACATGAGCGTAAGCCATGGATATAGCACTATGGGTGGAGTAGAATATGATGATGGAGGTTGTGTGGAGAAGACAAAAAAAGGAGAAAGTATCACATTGACAAGGCTAATCAACGGGCTATGGAGATGCCCATCAATTGATGTCAACATGAGGAGTAGGGATTGCCATGCAACAGATGCACTAGAGCTATAAATGTATGAAAGCTCAACAAAAGAAACTAAGTGGGTGTGCATCCAACTTTCTTTCTCATGAAGACCTAGGGCATTTTGAGGAAGCCCATCGTTGGAATATACAAGCCAAGTTCTATAATGAAAAATTCCCACTAGTATATGAAAGTGACAAAATAAGAGACTCTCTATCATAAAGATCATGGTGCTACTTCGAAGCACAAGTGTGGAAAAGGATAGTAGCATTGTCCCCCCATTTTTGGAAACCTTTCCTTTTTTTGGCCTTTCTCTTTTTTTATTTGGCCTTTATTTTCAAGGGACAATGCTCTAACAATGATGATCATCACACTTCTATTTACTTACAACTCATGGATAACAACTCGATACTAGAACAAAATATGACTCTATATGAGTGCCTCCGGTGGTGTACCGGGATGGGCAATGAATCAAGAGTGACATGTATGAAAAATTATGCATGGTGGCTTTGCCACAAATACGATGTAAACTACATGATCATGCAAGGCAATATGGCAATGATGAAATGTGTCATAATAAATGAAACGGTGGAAAGTTGCATGGCAATATATCTCAGAATGGCTATGGAAATGCCATAATAGGTAGGTATGGTGGCTGTTTTGAGGAAGATATAAGGAGGTTTATGTGTGATAGAGCGTATTGTATCACAGAGTTTGGACGCACCGGCGAAGTTTGCACCAACTCTCAAGGTGAGAAAGGGCAATGCACGGTACCGCAGAGGCTAGCAATGATGGAAGGGTAAGAGTGCGTATAATCCATGGACTCACATTAGTCAAAAAGAACTCATATACTTATTACAAAAGTTTATTAGCCCTCGGAGAAAAGTACTACTACGCATGCTCCTAGGGGAAGGGTTGGTAGGAGTTAACCATCGCACGATCCCGACCTCCACTCATAAGGGAGGCAATCAAAAGAGCACCCCATGCTACAAATTTGTTACACAACTTTTACCATACATGCATGCTACGGGAATCACAAACTTTTAACACAAGTATTCCTCAAATTCACAACTACCCAACTAGCATGACTCTAATATTACCATCCTCATATCTCAAAACAATCATCAAGCATCAAATTGATCATAGCATTCAATGCACTCTATATGATAGTTTTTATTATACCCAACTTGGATGCCCATCATATTAGCACAAATTTTATAACCAAAGCAAATACCATGCTGTTCTAAAAGACTCTCAAAATAATATAAGTGAAGCATGAGCGATCAATAATTTCTACAAAATAAAACCACCGCCGTGCTCTAAAAAGATATAAGTGAAGCACTAGAGCAAAATTGCCTAGCTCAAAAGATATAAGTGAAGCACATAGAGTATTCTAATAAATTCCAAATCATGTGTGTCTCTCCCAAAAGGTGTGTACAGCAAGGATGATTGTGGTAAACTAAAAAGCAAAGAATCATATCATACAATACGCTCCAAGCAAAACACATATCATGTGGTGAATAAAAATATAGCTCCAAGTAGAGTTACCGATAGACGAAGACGAAAGAGGGGATGCCTTCCGGGGCATCCCCAAGCTTAGGATTTTGGTGTCCTTGAATTTACCTTGGGGTGCCATGGGAATCCCCAAGCTTAGGCTCTTGCCACTTCTTATTCCATAGTCTATCAAATCTTTACCCAAAACTTGAAAACATCACAACACAAAACTCAACAGAAAATCTCATAAGCTCCGTTAGTGCAAGAAAGAAAAACCACCACTTAAGGTACTGTAATGAACTCATTATTTATTTATATTGGTGTTAAACCTACTGTATTCCAACTTCTCTATGGTTCATACCCCCCGATACTAGCCATAGATTCATCAAAATAAGCAAACAACACACGAAAAACAGAATCTGTCAAAAACAGAACAGTCTGTAGCAATCTGTAACTTTTGAATACTTCTGGAACTCTAAAAATCCTACCAAAATAGGAAGTCCTAGGAAATTTGTCTATTTCTGTACTGCAAAAATAATCTACTAAAAACACGTTTCTGTGATTTATTAAAATTATTCTCGTGCGTGCAAAAGTTTCTGTTTTTCAGCAAGATCAAATTAACTATCACCCAAGATGATCCTATAGGTTCTACTTGGCACAAACACTAATTAAAACATAAAACCACATCTAAACAGAGGCTAGATGAATTATTTATTACTAATCAGGAACAAAAACCAAGGAACAAAAAAAAATTGGGTTGCCTTCCAACAAGCGCTATCGTTTAACGCCCCTAGCTAGGCATAAAAGCGATAATAGATCTAAGTATTGCCATCTTTGGTATTCAAATCATAAGTGGCTCTCATAATAGATTCATAAGGTAATCTGATTTTCTTTCTAGGAAAGTGTTCCATGCCTTTCCTTAATGGAAATTGGAATCTAATATTTCCTTCCTTCATATCAATAATTGCACCAATCGTTCTACCAATAATAATAGGACATGAAAGATTGAAATCTATATCAAGAACAATAAAATCTACGGGCACATAATTCCTATTTACAACAATAAGAACATCATTAATCCTTCCCGTAGGTTTCTTAATGGTGGAATCCGCAAGGTGCAAGTTTAAAGAGCAATCATCAAATTCACGGAAACCTAGCACATCACATAAAGTTTTCGGAATCGTGGAAACACTAGCACCCAAATCACAAAACATAGCATTCATGATCTTCAATTCTAATTTTAATAGTAGGTTCCCACTCATCATAAAGTTTTCTAGGGATAGAAACTTCCAATTCAAGTTTTTCTTCATAAGATTGCATTAAAGCATCAACGATATGTTGGGCAAAAGCTTTATTTTGACTATAAGCATGAGGAGAATTCAACACAGATTGCAACAAGGAAATACAATCTACTAAAGAGCAATTATCATAATTAAATTCCTTGATATCCAAAATAGTGGGTTCATTACTATGTAAAGTTTTGACCTCTCCAATCCCACTTTTACCAAATTTTGCATCAAGATCTAAAAACTCTGAATCATTGGGACGCCTTTTAACTAAAGTTGAATCATCTCCAGTACCATTATTATCAATATTCATATTGCAAAACAAAGATTTAATAGGAGGCACATCAATCACTTTTAGATCTTCATCATTATTATCATGAAAACTAGAGGAACACGTCTTACAAAGCAATCTTTCTTAGCACGCATCCTAGCGGTTCTTTCTTTGCACTCATCAATGGAAATTCTCATGGATTTGAGAGGCTCATTGATATCATGCTTAGGTGGGATAGATCGAAGTTTCAAAGAATCAACATCAAGAGAAATTCTATCCACGTTCCTAGCCAATTCATCAATCTTAGGCAATTTTTCTTCAGGCAAAGCATTGAAATTCTTTTGAGAGATCATAAATTCTTTAACACTAATCTCAAAATCAGAGGGCATATTATTAAAATTTCCAGAAGAGTTGTTGTAGGAATTACCATAATTATTAGAGGAATTACTAGGAAATGGCCTAGGATTAAAGTTTCCTCTATACGCGTTGTTACCAAAATTATTTCTACCAACAAAATTCACATCCATAGATTCATTATTATTCTCAATCAAAGTAGACAAATGCATATCATTAGGATCAATAGGAGCACTCTTATTAGCAAACAATTTCTTAAGTTCATCCATCTTTCCACTCAAAACATTAATCTCTTCTATCGCATGAACTTTTTTACTGGTAGATTTTTCGGTGTGCCATTGAGAATAATTAACCATAATATTATCTAGGAGTTTAGTAGCTTCTCCTAAAGTGATTTCCATAAAAGTGCCTCGCGCGGCCGAGTCTAAAAGATTTCTAGAAGCAAAATTCAATCCGGCATAAAAGATTTGTATGATCATCCATAAATTTAAACCATGTGTAGGGCAATTGCAAATCATTAATTTCATCCTCTCCCAAGATTGTGCAACATGTTCATGATCAATTTGCTTAAAATTCATAATATCGTTTCTAAGAGATATGATCTTAGCGTGGGGGGGGGATACTTAGAGATAAAAGCATCTTTACACTTATTCCATGAATCAATACTATTCTTAGGCAAAGACAAAAACCAAGTTTTAGCACGATCTCTAAGTGAAAAAGGAAATAACTTCAATTTAACAATATCATTATCCATATCTTTCTTCTTTTGCATATCACACAAATCAACAAAGTTGTTTAGATGAGTAGCGGCATCTTCACTAGGAAGACCAAAGAATTGATCTTTCATAACAAGATTCAACAAGGCATCATTGATTTCACAAGATTCATCATCGTTAAGAGGAGCAATTGGAGTGCTAAGGAAATCATTATTGTTGGTATTGGAAAAGTCACACAATTTAGTATTATCTTGAGCCATCATGACAAGCAATCCAACACACAAAGCACACAAGAGGCAAGCGAAAAAGTGGCGAACAGAAAAGAGAGGGCGAATAAAACGGCAAGGGTGAAGTGGGGGAGAGGAAAAAGAGAGGCAAATGGCAAATAATGTAATGCGAGGGAGAAGAGTTTGTGATGGGTACTTGGTATGTCTTGACTTGAGCGAAGACCTCCACGGCAACGGCGCCAGAAATCCTTCTTGCTACCTCCTCAACACTGCATTGGTTTTCCCTTGAAGAGGAAAGGGTGATGCAGCAAACTAGCGTAAGTATTTCCCTCAGTTTTTGAGAACCAAGGTATCAATCCAGTAGGAGGCTTCAATCCCTCGTACCTACACAAACAAAACAAGAACCTCGCAACCAACGCGATAAAGGGGTTGTCAATCCCTTCACGGTCACTTGCAAAAGTGACATCTAGTAGAGATAATAAGATAAGATAAATATTTTTGGTATTTTATGATATAGATTGGAAAGTAAAGATTGCAAAATAAAGTAGATTGGAAACCTATATGATAGAAAATAGACCCGGGGGCCATAGGTTTCACTAGTGGCTTCTCTCAAGATAGCATAAGTATTACGACGGGTGAACAAATTACTGTCGAGCAATTGATAAAAAAGTGCATAGTTATGAGAATATCTAGGCATGATCATGTATATAGGTATCACGTCCATGACAAGTAGACCAAAACGATTATGCATCTACTACTATTACTCCACACATCGATCGCTATCCAGCATGCATCTAGAGTATTAAGTTCATAAGAATATAGTAACGCATTAGGCAAGATGACATGATGTAGAGGGATAAACTCAAGCAATATGATATAAAGCCCATCTTTTTAACCTCGATGGAAACAATACAATACGTGCCTTGCTGCCCTGCTGTCACTGGGAAAGGACACCGCAAGATTGAACCCAAAGCTAAGCACTTCTCCCATTGCAAGAAAGATCAATCTAGTAGGCAAAACCAAACTGATAATTCGAAGAGACTTGCAAAGATAACCAATCATACATAAAAGAATTCAGAGGAGATTCAAATATTTCTCATAGATAAACTTGATTATAAACCCACAATTCATCGGATCTCGACAAACACACCGCAAAAAGAGTTACATCGAATAGATCTCCAATAAGATCGAGGAGAACATTGTATTGAGATTCAAGGAGAGAGAAGAAGCCATCTAGCTAATAACTATGGACCCGAAGGTCTATGGTAAACTACTCACAACTCATCGGAGAGGCCTTGGCGATGATGTAGAAGCCCTCCGTGATCGATTCCCCCTCTGGCAGAACGCCGGAAAAGGCTCCAAGATGGGATCTCACGGGTACAAAAGGTTGCAGCGGTGGAAATAGGGTTTCGTGGTGCTCCTAGATGTTTTCAGGGTACATAGATATATATATAGGCGAAGGAAGTCGGTCAGGGGAGCCATGAGGGGAGCCACGAGGGGCCCACGAGGGGGGGGGGGGGCGCCCACCCCCTAGGGCGCGCCCTGGACCCTTGTGGACACCTCGTTTACTTCTTGACGTCCACTCCAAGTCTCCTGGATTGCATTTGTTCCAAAAAGATCTCCCCCGAAGGTTTCATTCCGTTTGGACTCCATTTGATATTCCTTTTCTGCGAAACAGTGAAATAGGAAAAAATATAACAATTTGGGCTGGGCCTCCGGCTAATAGATTAGTCCCAAAAATGATATAAAAGTGTATAGTAAAGCCCATAAACATCCAAAACAGGTAATATAATAGCATGGAACAATCAAAAATTATAGATATGTTGGAGACGTATCACATACTCTGTGTTGCATATGATTACTGTGTATTTATCTGTTTCTTCCCCCTCTTCTCTCCGATAGACCCCGAGACCGATGTTGTCCATGTGATCGACTATGTCACCGACGACATCACTGACGACCCTGCCTTTGCCGCTGAGCAACCAGGCAAGAACCCCCCCTTTTGAACATTCTGATATCGCCTATTCTCTTCTCTCTTATGCTTGCATTCGAAATTGCTGCTGCTACTGCTTTACCTATTCTGATGCATAGCCTGATCTTGTACCCTGCTATTGTTACATACATGTTTATCCTAAACTGCTTAGTATAGGCTGGTTAGAGACTCATCAGAGACCCCATGTTGACCCAACTACCCCGCTAGATTATCAGTAGACCCGATCAACGGGATTGAAGACCAGGCCCCGACACCGCACAACACTCCCCTTAGTTGTACGACACCGCAACGTTTCTATCGAGTGCTGAGGGTGATACCTCATCAGCACTTCTGATGTTAGACTTGTAGGTTAGTTCAACGGTTATGGTCATCAAGGGTGATTCCTCCTTCTCCACTCCCGATAACGACACTATCATGCAACTCCACAAGAGTGGACCTTGAGGGTGATTCCTCCTTCTTTCACCTTGATGATAATATCAGGTGGAATTCCATCGAGGGTGATTCCTCAGGGTTCCCCTTGGTGTTAGACACACTGTTACTATGGTTACTATGACTTTACACTGAACCATGTTACTAAAGACGGGTCGGCCCTGAGGGGTACCCGCGCGAGCTTAATTGCGAGTATGTGGTGTCGGGTTGACCTGGAAGGTGCTCGCGAGATAACTACGTGGCGTGGCCGGGCATTCTTAGCCCTTGCCGCAAGTCATTGAGATGGGGCGATGGGGTCACATCGATCGTGAGTCTCTGCTCATTACCGAGCGCTCCTAATCTACTACGATTTGGATATTTGATCCGAGGGGCCTCTGGCTTAATAGCACTAACCATCATGTGGGCATAGTATGGGCATTCTGCGTCATATGCATTAGCCGAAGCTTAATAGACGTCATGCGACTGAGCGGCATGCGCCGGGTTGGACTGCGTAAGCACCTGCCTTTTTAAGGAGGTAGCTAGGTCTGCTCACCGGCCGCCCACGTAGCGTGCAGGAGTTCCCGGGGCGATGGCCCAAGACCCCTGGGGGCATAGGTTTAGTCCGGGGTGCTGACCTCTTTATTAAGCCTAGGTCGGGTTGTGGCATATCGTTTGGCCAAAGCCGGGCATGACCCAGAAAAGTGTGTACGGCCAGAGTTAATTGAGCATGGTGGGTAAGTTGGTGCACCCCTGCAGGGAAGAAAACATCTATCGATAGCCCGTCCTATGATAACGGTCACTCGGAGTTGTATCCCGATCGATACAACTAGAACTGGATACTTGAGATGAGAAATGGATAGCATGGCTCTGGGATTGCTTTCTCACAGGGAGTCGAGGAAGAACCTCTGGGCGAGGTTGATGACACTTCTACTACTTTACTTTATGCTACTCTTATCTCTTCTGTTGCTGCAAGATGCTTGAAGCTACTTGAAGATGCTAGTCTTTGATAGGACTAGGCTCTCCCCTCTATTCTGGCATTTTTGTAGCCCAGTCCACATATACAGCCTTCTTTTGATAATGTTGCATATGTAGTGTAGATCCTTGTTTGCTGAGTACTTCAGATGAGTACTCATGTTCGATTTGCTTTCTTTTCCCCCCATATCCGTTTGATGCAACCAGAGGACGGAGCCGCTGACCGCTCCCACCGCCGACGACTACTACTACTACCCCGAGGGCGCCTACTACCACGTGATGGACGCCGACGACCATGAGTAGTTAGGAGGCTCCCAGGCAGGAGGCATTGCCTTTTCGATCGTTGTTAATTTTGTGCTAGCATTCTTAAGACATACTTGTTTAACTTATGTCTGTATTCAGATATTGTTGCTTCTGCTGACTCATTTGTATTCAAGCTTATGTATTTGAACCCTCGAGGCCCCTGGCTTGTAATATAAAGCTTGTATTATTTCAATTTGTGTCTAGAGTTGTGTTGTGATATGTTCTCGTGAGTCCCTGATCTTGATCATATACATTTGCGTGTATGATTAGTGTACGATTGAATCGGGGGCGTCACATCATGTCATTATAATATTTGGCCACGATTCGATCATGAAAATATATGCATTGAAAATTAAGATGGCCAACTTTATTGCAAAGCTCACAAGTAATGGGATAAAGAGGACATAATTTTCTAGCATAATTATCTAATACCTTAAGCCAACATTTAGTTTTGTCATGTTTATGCTATTTACAAAATCTATCATCCCTAATTGGCATGTCTTCACAAGGTCTATGCTCTCCGCAAAAGTTAACATGCTTATAAGAAACATTTTTACCATGACTAGTGCAATCGTCATTAACATTATGGATATTCAGAGAACAGATACTAATATCATTGCAATCATAGTTAACATTCATGAAACTCACATTAAACATTTTGTTAAATTCTTCTTCTAACAATTTAGCACAATTTCCAGATTCCATTTTTTCAAGAAAGACGTCATAAAGATGAAGAATTTGTTGCAACTTCACTTCCAGTTTTTGTAGTTTTTATAAGCCAAACTAGTGAAAAACAAGAAACTAAAAGATTAAATTGCAATATCTAATGAAGATACTTTCTGGTACTCACCTCCCCGGCAACAGCGCTAGAAATAGCATGATGTCTACTACATAACTTTATTCTTGTTGACTCTATTGGACCCCCAAGCGCAGAGTTCTGTAGGACAATTGGAAATTTCCCCGAAGTGAATGACCTAAGGTTTATCAATCCGTGGGAGGTGTAGAATGAAGATGGTCCCTCCCAAACAACTCTGCAGTCATACTCATCAAACACAAAGCCTTAAAGCCATATACATGGATCATATAGCACAAATCCATTACAATTCAATAGTTTAAATATACAACAAAGCAAAATAAGTTATAGTTCAACAATGCAGACATGGCAAAATAAAATTCAACTATGAGCGTGGTGGATCAATCGTTGGACGGATCATTCGCCAGACGCCATCCTTGCCACCTCATCTGCCACGACCATCCATCTTTCCTGCTCTGCCTCCATTTGTGTCGCCTACTCTACTGATTCCATAGTTGCTTTCACTGTCTCGTACTCCTTATGTTTGTTGATCTTCCTCATCACCCAGCGAGTCATATCCTTCCTTGCTCATCCAAGAGGTTTGCGTCATCCGGACCTTCTCGATCTCC
Source organism: Triticum aestivum (assembly GCF_018294505.1). NCBI lineage: Eukaryota > Viridiplantae > Streptophyta > Magnoliopsida > Poales > Poaceae > Triticum > Triticum aestivum. The sequence goes on along the minus strand of NC_057813.1, from coordinate 80,138,738 downwards.
CATTTGAGACATGCATCTTTCTTCTCCAACTCTATTTGCCAACTTGTTGCTCTCCATTGCCAACTTGTTGTTAACCCTCTCTCGGTCCCAATCCATCCATTCTTTCTGGGCATCCAACATGAACTTGTACTTCTTCTCCTCTTTCTTATCCCCCCTTGTGGAAAAATGCCCGTCTATGTGGTGGAAATTTTTGTCGCCGCTGTGTCACGGGCGTCGCTCCCCTTCTTCCACTTGTTTCCCATCACTTGCCGGTTATTCATTGGCACAGCGGCTTTTCCATTCTTCCCTGCAACTTCTCCCTTTTCTTAATCTAATCCAATTGATTAATGGAAGATTGAGCCATCATTCTTCCTCTTGCCGGCCTTGAGATCTTTCATAAGTTGTGCCCACTTTGGTTTGCCATTCAGTAGCACCCAATAATGACAAAAAACGAATGGCTTCTTCTCTGTTTGTTGGTACATAGTGCCCTCCGCCACTTCTAGCAAACAATAAGTGTAACAATGAGAATGCAACAAAAAAAAGCAATTAAAATAATGACAAAAAAGCAATTTAACTTAATGAGTTGATACTCCCATCCCAGTTTGAGAGCAACCAACCAGTTGTGCATATAGTAGCCGATATACTTATTCACTTCCCCTTGAATGACCCCCATCGATGTTGGAGAGATGCCACATTATGAGTTGTCACGATAGGATGCAGCTCCGCATATTCCTTGTGTTGATGATAGTGCTGTGGACATTCTCCTAACTAGAAGATTCCCCGCACGTTGCTGCCAAACATCATGCATTTCATGAAAAGCTTTTAGAAGCACTTGCCAAGAAAAAAGAGAGGAAAGAAATTAAAGTGACATTGACTGCAAGTAAATTTTGTTACCTCCTTACAAATAATTAATATTCTTATTAGGTTTCTCCTTTGAGAAAAACCAATTAAGGTTTGTAGAAGCATAAAAAATTAGCTGGCCTAAAGTGGCTTTGGAAATGAAGAACACCTTTAGCTTCATCCCAGTTTCTCTCCAAGCATATTTTAATATTTTACCAAGAAATGTATTGTATAAGAAATAATCTTTTTGGAACTACCCACCAATGTAAGAGAAGTGGTAATAGCGGAGATAAAATTGTACCTGCATAGATGAAACATACACGTGAAATCAATCCTCAAATGGACTTGTATGGACTATCAAAAATATAACTATGCTTACAAAAAATGAGATAAAAATGAAGTAGATTGAACGTACTTGTGAAACTTCTTCCTTTCCAACATTCAGAAGTCTTATAGCACTAAAATAATGTATATTTGTTTCACCAAGTGGACCAAACAACAAGGTAATTGACTACCTACACAAAGAACATGTAAACCAGTGTTGGAAGTAGAGCAAAACTTCGAACAACAACATCCGCTGCACATATCAGAGTGATTTGCAAAAGCATAGCTCATTTCTTTGGTGAAATCGGCCATTGGAT